>NC_045432.1:47796801-48023529 GCF_902635505.1 Sarcophilus harrisii
ATATAATTCTCCTTGCATATATGTTGAAACTTAAAAGCTTCAATAAAAACTGTTACGGGAAAAAAGGTCCCTATGTTAAAATGTATAAGAATTTTAGATGTTCCTAATTAATATTTTTACCAAGTTCACCTCATTTTGATGAGGAAAGTCAAATGGGTAGCAAGAGAATGAAGACAGACAGAAAATAAGGGACATTTAACAGAAGTAGGATGAAAGAGGGAAGAAGGGAAGAGAAATGAAGGAAAGAACGAAGGAATCAAGGTAGAGGATAGGTAAGGAAGGACAGAAGGAAGATTAAAATTGAAAAGACCAATTTTACCATGGAAGGAAAAACAAAAAAGATGCAAGGAATTCTTTTCTGCATAGCCGGAAGAAAGGAGTACTCACGTTAATTAAGAAGGAACAGAAAGAACCACCAAGTCATTGTCAACCTGGGATTTCTCAGTGGACCCCCTGGTGAGTAGGAAAGGTGGCCCCAGGTCCAATGGGGGGAAGTCCCATTATTCCAAAAATCAGATTAGGGAAAGTAATGTCTGCACATTATAATGCAATGGCCATGACTTCTGTCTTCCTTAAACTTTTGTGGATCTCCATCAGTTGAGTACCAAGTGTCAATAAGGGCCAATATCCTTTCTAAGTATGGGTGACATCCCAGTTATACTATTCTCTTTGGCTTAATTTACCTTTGAAAATCCAAACTTGTCCTGGGAATTTTCATCAATGTTTTTACCAGTGGCATGCTCCCTCAATTGTGGCCAGAATGCATTTGGGGCCTGGTAAGTAAATGTTGTGGCGCAGGAAAATATATGATTACCCTTGCTAATATTTTGAAAATAAAAAGAAAAATTAAATATGTTTATGGTTAAAAAGGACACCGAGGAAAAAAATACAGGCTTTGTCAGTGTATATAACTCACTAATATTTTGACGAAGTGTGCTTCACTTCAATGAGAAGAGATCCAAAAGGATAGCGAGAGAACAAAAAAGAGAGGGAGAAATCAAAGCACATTTAGAAGAAGTAGGATATAAGTGGGGAAAGAGGGAGGAAAGCTAGAAAGGCAGGAAGCAAGGAAGGAAGGAAAGATAAAAAGGGATGAAAAAAGAAAAAGTGAAGGAAAAACTGACCAGCCTTAATTAATTCTCCTCAGGCGAGTGCAGAGAAATCTAGTCTCATATTAATCTATAAATGATCAGGACCAGCCTCCAAGTCACTGACAGTCACTGATCTCTCAGTGGACCCCCCGGTGAGTAGGAAAAATGATCCTGGCTTAAACTGGGGAATAGGTCCCTTAATTCCTCAAATGGGATAGAGAGTAATGGCTGGACAATGTAAGGCAAGGATCCTGACTGCCCTCTTCCCCAACATTCTAGATCTCATTCTACAGTTGAGCAGCAAGTGTCAGTAATAATCAATGCCTTCTGTATGTATGGGTCATACCCCAGTCATCCTGTTCTCTCTGACTTGATTTACCTTTTAAAATCCAAGCTTTTGCTGGGAAATTTAAAATACTTTTACTTGTTCTAGCTGTTTAAATTGTACTTGTCAATCTCATGGGGTTTTGTAGGTAAATAATGTGTTTGAGTTAATTATATTTTTATGATGGGGCATTGATTACTTTGCATACCAATGTCATATAATGGTAAACCTGGAGTCCCCTGAAACTTTTTAAGAAAAAATTGGTCATCAGGGGAGAAAGTACAGGAACGTTAACTCTTCCAAATGGGTAATATTTCTACAAGGAAGATATCTGTTGTATGAGAAGAAGGATGCAATGGATTGTGGGGGGGGGAAGAGAAAGAGAAAAAGAAAAAAGGAATCTTTAACAGAAGATGCATTAAATGGGGGACTTAGGGAAGGATGGAACTTACAAACAAGAATGGAGGGAAAAAAGGAAGGAAGGAATGAAAAAAGGAAGGAAGGAAGAAAGAAAAAAAGGAACAAAAAAAGGGAAGTAGCGAGTTTGATATGTAATTAAAAACTGACAAGATTCATTAAATTCTTATCTGCAGAGCCTGTTGAAAGCAGGTCTCATGTTAAATAAATCAAAAGCAACAGAAAGGGCCTCCAAGTCATGGTCAGTCACATAAGTCTCAGGGGAACCCCTGGTGAGTAGGAAGGTGGCCCCCTACTGAGTATCAAACGTAGCCCTAGGTTAAGTAAGGAAAAGGCCCATTATTGCAAAAATGCTACAGAGTCTAATGTCTGCACAGGGTATTGCAATTATCCTGACTCCTCTGTTCCGTTAGATTCTAGATCTCATTCACGCACTGCACACTAAGTGTTAAAAAGGACCAATATCTTCTGTAAGTATGGGTCACATCCAAGTAGTCCTGTTCAATTTGGCCTGATTTGCCTTTTGAAATACAATCTTGTGTTAGGACATTTTCATAAATATATTTACCAGTGGTGGCAAACCCCTTAACTTGTGTTCCTCATTTTGTAAATAAATGTTATGTTTTGGGAAGGTATATTTTACCATCGGGCATTTAAACGTTTGCATACCAGTTTCATATAATGGTAAACCTGGAGTCCCCTAACAATTGTTGAGAAAAGAGGGGTCACCTGGGATAAAAGTCACAGGAAGATTAACTCTTTAAAACTTGTAATATTTTCAGCAAGTATGCATCAGTTGTATGAGAAAAAAAGCGAAATGGAATACAAGAGAGAAGGAAAAAGAGAGAATTATAAAAAGGGACATATACCAGAAAAAGGATGTAATGGGGGACAGAAGGTGGGATAGAAGGAACAAGCAAGAAAGAAGGGAAGGCAAGAAAGAAGGAAGGAATGAAGAGAGGAAAGAGATAAAAATGGAAAGATAAATTTGAAAGTGGAAGGAAAAACTGACCAGATTCATTAAATTTTTTTCTCCATAGCTGGTGAAAAGCAATTCTCACATTAATTAAAAGGAACAGAAAGAACCTCCAAGTCAATGTCAACCTTGCATTTCTTAGTGGACCCACTGCTGAATATCAAAGGTGGGCCTGGGTTAAATAGGGGTAGGCCTCAGTAATTCAAAAATGCTACAGAGTCTAATGTCTGCACAGTATAATGCAATGATCCTGACTCATCTATTCCTTAAATTTATAGATCTCCATCATTTGAGGCCCAAGTGTCAATAAGAACCAACATCTTCTGTATGTATAGGTCACACGTCAGTGCCATCCTTTTCTCTTTGGCTTGATTTGCCTTTTAAAATCCAAACTTGTCCTGGGAATTTTCTTCAGTGATTTTACCAGTGGCGTGCTCCTTCAATTGACACCAGAATGTGTTTGGGGCCTGGTAAGTAAATATTGTGATGCAGGAAAATATAAAATTGTCCTTACATATGTTTTGAGAATAACAAGCTTCACTAAAACATTTTGTGGTGAAAGAGGTCACCGAGGGAAAAAGGACAGGAACTATAGGTGTACCTAACGTACTAATGTTTTGACCTAGTGTACCTCAATTCTATGAGAAGAGACCCAAATGGATAGCGAGAAATTGAAAAAAAAGAAAGAAATAAAAGGACATTTAGCATAGGTAGGAAGTGGGGAAAGAAGAAGAAAGGATAGATAGAAAAGAAAGAAGGAAGGAAGGATAAAAATGAAGGAAAAATAAAAAGCAAAGGAAGAACTGACCAGACACATTGAATTCTCATCAGGAGAGCGGGGTGAAATCCATTCTCACATTAATCCAAAAAGGATCAGGAGAAGCCTCCAGGTCACTGACAGCCACTGATATCTCACTGAGTAGGAAAAGTGACCCTGGATTAAAATGGGGGATACGTTCATTCATTCCTCGAACAGAATAGAGAGTAATGGCTGGACGGTGTAAGTCAAGGATCCTGACTGCCCTCTTTCCCAACATTCTAGATCTCATTCTACAGTTGAGCAGCAAATGTCAATAAGAATCAATGCCTTCTGTAACTATGGTTCACACCCTAGTCATCCTGTTCACTCTGACTTGGTTTTCCTTTTAAAATTCAGGCTTGTGTTGGGAAATTGCCATCACTACTTTTACTGGGGACTAGCTCCTCAAATTGTGCTCCTCATTCGCATGGGTCTTTGTAAATAAATATTATGTTTTTGCGAATTAATTTTTTATGGGCCATGGTTTATTGTGCATACCAATTTCATATAATGGTAAACCTGGAGTCCCCTAAAATTTTTTAAGAAAAATGGGGTCACCATCGGGGAAAGTAGAGGAAGTTAAAATATTTAAAATTTCTAATGTTTTGACCATGTATATATTAGTTGTATGTGAAAGAGTGCAAGGGATCACGAGAGAGAGGAAAAGAGTTAGAGACAAAATAAAAAGGACACTTGGCAGAAGAAGGATATAATGGGGGCCAAAGGGAAAAATGCAAGGAACCAACAAGAAAAGAAGGAAGGAAGGAAGGAAGGAAGGAAAGAAAGAATAAAGGAAGCAAAAAGGGTGAATGAAAAGTAAAGGACATATTTATAATTTAAGGAATAACTGACAAGATTTGTTAAATTCTTTTCCATAGAGCCAGGTGAAAGTATTTCTCATATTAAATAAAAAGGAAAAGAAAGAAACTCCAAGTCATGGTTGAACACATAATTCTCAGAGGACCCCCTGCTGAGTAGGAAGGTGGCCGAGAGTTAAGTAGGGAAAAGGCCCATTATTCCAAAAATGCTATGGAGACTAATTTCTGCACAGGATATTGCAATGATCCAGACTCCTCTGTTCCTTTAACTTCTAGATCTCCTTCAGAAATACAGTCCCAGTTGTCAGTTAGGACCAAGATCTTCCGTAAGTATGGTCACAGCGATGTAATCCTGTTATCTTTAGCTTGATTCACCTTTTAAAGTCCAGCCTTGTTCTGGGAAGTTTTCATCAGTGTTTTTGCCAGTAGTAGCCCCTTCAATTGTGATTAAAATGAGTTTTTGGTCCTGTAAGTAAATATGATTTAGGGAAATATATAACTCTCCTTGCATATATTTTGAAACTTAAAAGCTTCAATAAAAACTGTTATGGCAAAAAAGGTCCCTATGTGAAAATGTATAAAAATTTTAGATGTTTATATCTTAACATTTTTACCAAATTCACCTCATTTTGATGAGGAAAGTCAAATGGGTAGCAAGAGAATGAAAGAGAGAGACCGAAAATAAGGGACCTTTAGTACAAGTAGGATGAAAGAGGTAATAAGATAAGATAAAAGAAGCATGGAAGGAAGGAAAGAAGAATGGAAGGGGTTAAGGAAGAAAAGATAAAAATGAAATGGCAAATTTTTAAATGGTAGGAAAAACCAACAAGATTCAATGAATTCTTTCCTGCATAGCTGGGAGAAAGTGGTTCTCATGTTATTAAAAAGGAACAGAGAAAGAACCTCCAAGTCATTGTCAACTTGGAATTTCTCAGTGGACGCATTGGTCAGTAGGAAAGGGGGGTCCGGGTTCCAATGGGGGAAGGTCCCATTATTCCAAAAATGAGATTACAGAGAGTAATGTCTGCACAGTATCATGCAATAGTCCTGACTCCAGTCTTCCTTAAATTTGTAGATCTCCTTCATCAATTGAGCACCAAGTTTCAATAAGGACCAATATCCTCTCAAAGTATGGGTCACATCCCAGTCATACTGTTTTCTTTGGCTTGATTTACCTTTGAAAATCCAAAATTGTCCTGGGAATTTTCATCAGTGTTTTTACCAGTGGCGTGCTCCCTCGCTTGTGGCCAGAATACAATCGTGGCCTGGTAAGTAAATGTTGTGGCACAGGAAAATATATGATTGTGCTTGCCTATGTTTTAAAATAAAAAGTTACATTAAAAAATATTCTATGTTTAAAGAGGTTACTGTGGGGAAAAGTACAGGATTTGTAGGTGTATATAACTTACTAATATTTTGACCCACTGTGCCTCACTCCTATGAGAAGAGATCCAAAAGGGTAGCGAGAGAACAAAAAAGAGAGAAGCAGGACTTTTAGTAGAAGTAGTATATAAGTGGGGAAAGTCAGAGGGAGGAAAGATAGAAAGGAAGTAAGCAAAGAAGGCACGAAAGATAAAAAGGGAGGGAAAAACGAAAAGTGAAGGCAAAACTGACCAGACACATTGAATTATCATAAGGAGAGCAGGGTGAAATCCATTCTCTCATTAATCCAAAAATGATCAGAAGAAGCCTCCAAGTCACCGGCAGCCAGTGATCTCTCAGTGGACCCCATAAAGAGTAAGAAAAATGACCCTGGGTTCACCTGGGTGAAAGGTCCATCAATTCCTAAAATGGGATAGAGAGTAATGGCTGTACAGTGTAAGGCAGGGATCCTGACTGCCCTCTTCCCCAACATTCTAGATCTCATTCTACAGTTGAGCAGCAAGAGTCAATAAGAATCAATGCCTTCTGTAAGTATGGGTGGCACCCCAGTCATCCTGGTGTCTCTGACTTGATTACCTTTTAATTTCCAAGTTTATGCTGGGAAATTGTCATCACTACTTTACTGGGGACTAGCGCCTTAAATTGTGCTCCTCATTCGCATGGGGCTTTGTAAGTATATTTTTTTTTGGCAAATTAAATTTTTATGGTGCATTGCTTATTTTGCATATCAATTTCATGTAATGGTCAACCTGAAGTCCCCAAAACATTTAAAAAACATGAGGTCACCAAGGGGAATGTACAAGATGTAAAAATCTTTAAAATTTTTAATGTTTTGATCAAGTATATAGTAGGGAATCACAAGAGAACAAAGGGAGAGATACAAAATAAAAACGATACTTGGCAGAAAAAGGATGTAATGTGGAACAAAGGGAAGGATGCAAGGAACCAACAAGAAAATAAGGAAGGAAGAAAGGAAGGATCAAAGGAACCAAGGAAGAAAGGAAGGGAAAAGTAGGGAGGGAGGGAGGAAGGAAGGAAGGAAAGAAGGAAGGAAGGAACGAAGGAAGGAAGGAAGGAAAAAACGGAAGGTGGAAGAAAGGAAAGAAAAGAAACAGGAAAGGGGTAAGGGAGGAAAGGAGGTATGGAGTGAGAGAAGGAGGGAAGGAAGGAAGGAAGGATTAATGAAGCAAGAAGGATGAAGGATAAGGGAATGTCATATTTAAAAATGTAAGGAATAACTGCAATTCATTATGTTCTGCAGAGCCAGGTGAAAGCATGTCTCATGTTAATTAAAAAGGAACAGAAAGAACCCCCAAGACATGGTCGACCACAATTCTCAGGCACCCCTTGATGAGTAGGAGGGTGGCCCCTGCTGAGTATCAAAGGTAGCACTAAGAGGCCCATCATTCCAAAAATGCTAAAGAGAGTACTGTCTGCACAGGATATTGCAATGATCCTGACTCTTCTGTTCCTTTTAGTTCTAGATCTCATTTACCAGTTGCAGCATAAGTTTTCAAAAAGGACCAAGATCTACTGTAAGTATGGTCACATCCAAGTAATTCTGTTCTGTTTAGCTTGATTTACCTTTTCAAGTCCAGCCTTGTGCTGGGAAGTTTTCATCAGTGTCTTTGCCAGTGGCTAGCTCCTTCAATTGTGGTTACAATGAGCTTTTGGCCTTGTAAGTAAATATGATTTAGGGAAATATATAATTCTCCTTGCATTTATTTTGAAACTTAAAAGTTTCAATAAAAAGTGTTATGGCAAAAAAGGTCCCTATTTGAAAATGTCTAAGCATTTTAGATGTTCATATGTTAATATTTTTACCAAGTCAAATGAGTAGCTAGAGAATGAAAAAGAGAGACAGAAAAGAAGGGACAGTTAGTAGAAGTAGGATTTAAGAGGGAAGAAGGGAAGATAAAAGAAGGAAGGAAGGAAGGAAGGTAGGAAAAAGGAAGGAAGGTAGGTAGGAAGGAAGAAAGGAAGGAAGGAAGGAAGGAAAAATAGAAGTGGTAAAGAAAGGATGAAAGGAAGGATAAAGATGAAATGATAAATTTTAAAATGGAAGGAAAAAGAACAAGATTCAATGAATTGCTTTTTGCATAGTAGGGAGAAAGTAGTTGTGTCATTAATTAAGAATGAACAAAAAGAACCTCCAAGTCTTTGTCACGCTAGGATTTCTCAGTGGACCCACTGGTGAGTAGGAAAGGTGGCCATAGATTAATGGGGAAGGTCTCATTATTCCAAAAATGAGAATACGGAGAGTAACTTCTGCACACTATAATGAAATGGCCCTGATTCCAGTCTTCCTTAAACTTCTAGATCTCCATCAGTTGAGTATCAAGTGTCAATAACTACCAATATCCTTTCTAAGTATGGGTCACATCCCAGTCATACTGTTCTCTTTGGCTTGATTTACCTTTTAAAATCCAAAGTTGTCCTGCGAATTTTCATCAATGTTTTTACAAGTGGCTTACTCCCTCACGTGTGGCTAGAATGCATTTGGGGCCTGGTAAGTAAATATTGTAGTGCCGGAAAATAATATGATTTTGCTTGCCTATATTTTGAAAATAAAAAGTAAAATTAAAAATATTTATGAATAAAGAGGACACTGAGGGAAAAAGCACAGGATTTGTAAGTGTATATGACTTACTAATATTTTGACCCAGTGTACCTCACTTCTATGGGAAGTGATCCAAAAGGATAGCGAGAGAATAATAAAAGAGGGAGAAATCAAAGGAAATTTAGCAGAAGTAGGATATAAGTGGGGAAAGAGGGAGGAAAGTTACAAAGACAGGCAGGCAGGCAGGCAGGCAAGAAGGAAGGAAGGAAGGAAGGAAGGAAGGAAGGAAGGAAGGAAGGAAGGAAGGAAGGAAGGAAGGAAGGAAGGAAGGAAGGAAAGACAAAAAGGGATGGAAAAATAAAAAATGAAGAAAAACTGACCAGCCCAAATTAATTATCCTCAGGAGAGCGGGGTGAAATCCAGTCTCACATCAACCCAAAAATGATTAGGAGAAACCTCCAAGTCATTGAAAGCCAGTGATCTCTCAGTGGACCCACTGGTGAGTAGGAAAAGTGATCCTGGCTTAAACTGGGGGATAGGTCCCTTAATTCCTCAAATGGGACAGAGAGTAATGGCTGGACTGTGTAAGACAAGGATCCTGACTGCCCTCTTCCCCAACATTCTAGATCTCATTCTACAGTTGAGCAGCAAGTGTCAGTAATAATCAATGCCTTCTGTATGTATGGGTCACAACCCAGTCATCCTATTCTCTCTGACTTGATTTACCTTTTAATTTCCAAGCTTGTGCTGGGAAATTGTCATCAGTACTTTTACTGAGGACAAGCTTCCTAAATTGGCCTCATCATTCGCATGGGGCTTTATAAGTAATTATTGATGTTTTGGGGAATTAAATTTGTTATGGGGCATTGCTTATTTTGCATAGCGATTTCATGTAATGGTCAACCTGGAGTCCCCAAAACTTTTTAAGAAAAAATGAGGTCACCAAGGGGAAAGTACAGCATGTTAAAATCTTTAAAATTTCTAATGTTTTGACTAAGTATATATTAATTTTATACGAGAGAGTGCAAGCGATCATGAGAGAGAGAAAAAGAAACAGATACAAAATAAAAAGGGATACTTGGGAGAAAAAGGATTTAATGGGGGCTAAAAGGAAGGATGCAAGGAAGCAATAAGAAAAGAAGGAAGGAAGGAAGGAAGGAAGGAAGGAAGGAAGGAAGGAAGGAAGGAAGGAGGGAAGAAGGAAGGAAGGAAGGAAGGAGGGAAGGAAGGAAGAGATGGAGTACGGGGTATATGTTGAATGGCTGTGGAGGGAGAGAAGGAGAGAAGGAAGGAAGGAATGGAGGAAGGAAGGATTTAAGGAAGCAAGAAAAGTGAAGTTTAAGGACATATTTAAATATGTAAGGAATATGATTTGTTAAGTTATTTTCTGCAGAGCATGTGAAAGCATGTCTCATTTTAATTGAAAAGGAACAGAAAGAAACCCCAAATCATGGTTGACCTCATAATTTTCAGGGGACCCCTGCTGAGTATCAAAGATAGCACTAAGAGGCCCATTATTCCAGAAATGCTAAAGAGACTCATGTCTGCATAGGATATTGCATTGATCCTGACTCCTCTGTTGCTTTAAATTCTAGATCTCCTTCAGCAATTGCAGCCCAAGTTTTCAGTAAGGACCAAGATCTGCTGTAAGTATGGTCACTTCCACATAATCCTGTTCTCTGTAGCTTGCTTGACCTTTTATAATCCAGCCTTGTGCTGGGATATTTGGTTACAATGAGCTTTTGGGCTTGTAAGTAAATATGATTTAGGGAAATATATAATTCTCCTTGCATATATTTTGAAACTTAAAAGTTTCTATAAAAACTTTTATGGCAAAAAAGGTCCCTGTGTGAAAATGTATAAGAATTTTAAATGTTCATATCTTAATATCTTTACAAGTTCACCTCATTTCGATGAGGAAAGTCAAATGTGTAGCACGAGAATGAAGAGGGACAGAAAATAAGGGACATTTAGTAGAAGTAGGATGAAAGGGGGAAGAACGGAAGATAAAAGAAGGAAGGAAGGAAGGAAAGAAGGAAGAAAGGAAGGAAGGAAGGAAAATAGAAGAGGTTAAGTAAGGAAGAAGGGAAGGAAGGATAAAAATGTAAAGATAAATTTTAAAATGTAAAGAAAAATGAACAAGATTCAATGAATTCTTTTCTGCACAGCTGGGAGGAAGCAGTTCTCTTGTTAATTAAGAAGGAAGAGAAAGAATCTGCAAGTGTTGTCAACCTGGGATTATTCAGTGGACCCCCGCCCCTGTGGTGAGTAGGAAAGGTGGCCCTGTGTTCCAATGGGGGAAGATCCCATTATTCCAAAAATGAGATTAGGGAGAGGAATGTCTGCACATTATAATGCAGTGGTCCTGACTCCAATCTTCCTTAAACTTCTAGATCTCCTCCCTCAGTTGAGCACCAATTGTCAATAAGCACCAATATCCTTTCTAAGTACAGGTCACATCCCAGTCATACTGTTCTCTTTGGCTTGAATTACCTTTGAAAATCCAAACATTTCCTGGGAATTTTCATCAATGTTTTTAGCAGTGGTGTGCTCCCTCACTTGTGGCCAGAATGCATTTGGTGCCTGGTAAGTAAATGTTGTGGCACAGGAAAATATATGATTACCCTTGCCTATGTTTTGAAAATAAAAAGAAAAATAAAATATATTTATGGTAAAAGAAGTCACTGAGGGAAAAAGTACAGGATTTGTAGGTGTATATAACTAACTAATATTTGGACTCAGTGTGCCTCACTTCTATGGGAAGAGATCCAAAAGTATAGCGAGAGAACAAAAAAGAGAGGGAGAAATCAAAGGACATTTAGCAGAAGTAGAATATAAGTGGGGAAACAGGGAGGAAAGCTAGAAATGCAGGAAGCAATGAAGGAAGGAAAGAGAAAAAGAGCTGGAAAAATAAAAAGGGAAGGAAAAACTGACCAGCCCCAATTAATTCTCCTCAGGAGAGCGGGCTGAAATCCAGTCTTCCATTACTCCAGAAATGATCAGGAGACGCCTCCAAGTCACTGACAGCCACTGATCTCTCATTGGACCCCCTGGTGAGTAGGAAAAGTGACTCTAGATTAAAATGGCGGATAGGTCGATAGGTCCCTTAATTCCTCAAACGGGATCGAGAGTAATAGTGGGATGGTGTAAGGCAGGGATCCTGACTGCCCTCTTCCCCAACATTCTAGATCTCATTCTACAGTTGAACAGCAAGAGTCAATAAGAATCAATGCCTTCTGTAAGTATGGGTGGCACCCCAGTCATCCTGGTGTCTCTGACTTGATTTACCTTTTAATTTCCAAGCTTATACTGGGAAATTGTCAACAGTACTTTTACTGGGGACTAGCTCCTTAAATTGTGTTCCTCATTCACATGGGGCTTTGTAAGTAAATATTGTGTTTTGGTAAATTAAATTTTTTATGGGGCATTGTTTATTTTGCATAACGATTTCATGTAATGGTCAACCTGGAGTCCCCTAAAACTTTTTAAGAAAAAGTGAGGTCACCAAGGAGAAAGTACAGGATGTTAAAATCTTTAAAATTTTTAATGTTTTGCCCAAGTATATAGTTGTATGTGAAAAAGTGCAAGGGATCACAAGACAAAAAAGGCAGAGATACAAAATAAAAAAGCATACTTGGCAGAAAAAGGATGTAATGGGGACCAAAGGAAAGGATGCAAGGAACCAACAAGAAAAAAAGGAAGGAAGGAAGGAAGGAAGGAAGGAAGGAAGGAAGGAAGGAAGGAAGGAAGGAAGAAAGGAAAGAAAGGAGGAAGGGAGCAAGGAAGGAAGGAAAATAAAGAGGAAGGGGTAAGGGAGGAAGGGAGGTATGGAGTGAGAGAAGGGGGAAGGAAGGAAGGAAGGAATAAGGAAGCAAGAAGGATGAAGGATAAGGGAATGACATATTTAAAAATGTAAGGAATAACTGCCATGATTCATTATATTCTGCAGAGCCAGGTGAAGGCATGTGTAATGCTAATTAAAAAGGAATAGAAAGAACCCAGGAGACATGGTCAGTCACATAATTCTCAGACAACCCCCTGGTGAGTAGGAAAATCGCCCCCTGCTGAGTATCAAAGGTAACACTAAGAGGCCCATTATTCCAAAAATTCTATGGAGACTAATGTCTGCACAGGATATTGCAAAGATCCTGACTCCTCTGTTCCTTTAAATTCTAGATCTCATTCACCAGCTACAGCATAAGTTTTCAGAAAGGACCAAGATCTCCTGTAAGTATGGTCACATCCAAGTAATCCTGTTCTCTTTAGCTTGATTTACCTTTTCAAGTCCAGCCTTGTTCTGGGAAGTTTTTATCACTGTGATCCTTCACTTTTGGTTACAATGAGCTTTTGGCCTTGTAATTAAATAATATGATTTAGGGAAATATAAAATTTTCCTTACATACATTTTGAAACTTAAAAGCTTCAATAAAAACTGTTATGTCATAAAGGGTTCCTATGTGAAAATGTATAAGAATTTTAGATGTTCCTATTTAATATTTTTACCAAGGTCACCTCATTTTGATGAGGGAAGTCAAATGGGTAGCAAGAGAATGGAAAAGAGAGACAGAAAATAAGGGACATTTAACAGAAGTAGGATGAAAGAGAGAGGAAGGGAAGAGAAATGAAGGAAGGAACGAAGGAATCAAGGCAGAGGATAAGTAAGGAAGGATGGAAGGAAGGATAAAATTGAAAAAAAGAATTTTAACTTAGAAGGAAAAAGGAAAAAGATGCATGGAATTCTTTTCTGCAAAGCCTGGAGAAAGGAATTCTCATATTATTTAAGAAGGAACAAAAAGAACCTCCAAATCATTGTCAACCTGGGATTTCTCAGTGAACCCTCTGGTGAGTAGGAAAGGCGGCCCTGTGTTCCAATGGGGGAAGGTCCCATCATTCCAAAATCAGATTAGGGAAAGTAATGTCTGCACATTATAATGCAATGGCCTTGACTTCAGTCTTCCTTAAACTTCTAGATCTCCATCAGTTGAGTACCAAGTGTCAATAAGGACCGATATCTTTTCTAAGTATGGGTCACATCCCAGTCATACTGTTCTCTTTGGCTTGATTAACCTTTGAAAATCCAAACTTGTCCTGGGAATTTTCATCAATGTTTTTACCAGTGGCGTGCTCCCTCACTTGTGGCCAGAATGCGTTTGGGGCCTGGTAAGTAATTGTAGTGGCGCAGGAAAATATATGATTACACTTGCCTATGTTTTAAAAATAAAAATGAAAATAAAATATATTTATGGTTAAAAAGGACACCGAGGGAAAAAATACAGGATTGGTAGGTGTATATAAGTTACTAATATTTTTACCCAGTGTGCCTCACTTCTATGGGAAGAGATCCAAAAGGATAGCGAGAGAACAAAAAAGAGAGGGAGAAATCAAAGCACATTTAGCAGAAGTAGGATCTAAGTGAGGAAATAGGGAGGAAAGCTGGAAAGGCAGGAAGCAACAAAGGAAGGAAAGATAAAAAGGGATGTAAAAAGGAAAAGTAAAGGAAAAACTGACCAGCCCCAATTAATTCTCCTCTGGAGAGCGGGGTGAAATCCAGTCTCACATTCATCCAGAAATGATCAGGAGAAGCTTCCAGGTTACTGACAGTCACTGATCTCTCAGTGGAAGCCCTGGTGAGTAGGAAAAGTGACCCTGGATTAAACTAGGGGATAGTCCCTTAATTCCTCAAATGGGATAGAGAGTAATGGCTGGACAATGTAAGGCAAGGATCCTGACTGCCCTCTTCCCCAACATTCTAGATCTCATTCTACAGTTGAGCAGCAAGTGTCAGTAACAATCAATGCCTTCTGTAAGTATGGGTCACACTCCCAGTCATCCTGTTTTCTCTGACTTGATTTACTTTTTAATGTCCAAGCTTGTGCTGGGAAATACTCATCAGTACTTTTACTGGGGACGACCTTCCTAAATTGAACTCATCATTCCCATGGGGCTTTGTAAGTAAATATTGTATTTAGGGAAATTATATTTTACCATGAGGCTTTAATTAATTTGCATACTGATTTCCTGTAATGGTAAACCTGGGGCCCCCTAAAACTTTTTTTAAGAAAAATGGTTCACCAGGGAGAAATGTACATGAAAGTTAACTCTTTAAAAGTTGTGATATTTTGATCAAATATATATATGTATATAAATTTTGTAAGAAAAAGAATGAAATGGCTCATGAGAGAAGACGAAAATAGAAACAGAAAAATCAAAACGGACATTTAGCAGAAGAAGGATATAATAGGGGACTGAGGGAGGGATGGAAGGAACAAACAAGAAAGGAGAAAAGGGAGGAAGGAAGAAAGGAAACAAGGAAGGAAGGTGGGAAGGAAGGAAGAAGCAAAAGGGAAGGACAAATTTATAAATGGAAGGAAAAATTGACAAGATTCATTAAATTCTCATCTGCACAACTGCGGGAAAGCATGTTTCATGTTAATTAAAAAGGAAGAGAAAGAACTTCCAAGTCATGGTCGACCACATAATTATCAAGCGAACCCCTGGTGAGTATCAAAACTGGTCCTAACTTAAGTAGGGAAAGGGCCCATCATTCACAAAAAATAATATAGAGGGTAATTTCTGCACAGGTAATGCACTGATGCTGACTCCTCTGTTCCTTTAAATTCTAGATATCATTCACCAGTTGAGCACCAAGTGTCAATAAGGACCAAGATCGTTCCTAAATATGGATCATATCCCAGTCATTTTTTTCTTTTTGACTTGATTTACTTTTTAAAATCCAACTTTGTGTTAGGACATTTTCATCAGTATCTTTACCGGTGGTGATGAACTCTTTATATGCTCTTCATTCCCATGGTGCTTTGTAAGTAAATATTATGTTTCAGAAAAGTATATTTTACTTTCAGGAAATGAATCATTTGCATACCGACTTCAAATAATGATAAACCCGGAATACCATAAAATTTTTCTGAGAAACAGGGTCACCAGGGAATAAAGTATAGGAAGCTTAACTCTTTAAAACTTGTAATATTTTGACCAAGTATATGTCAGTTATATGAGAAAAAAAAGTGCAATGGATCACGAGAGAAACAAAAAGAGATGGAGAAAAAGAAAAAGAAAGACTTAGCAGAAGAAGGATGTAATGCGGCACAAAGGGAAGGATTCAAGGAACAGTCAAGAAAGGAGGGAAGGAAGGAAGGAAGGAAGGAGGAAAGGAAGGAAGAAAGGAAGGAAGGAAGGATAAAAAAGGGAAGGACAAATAAAAAGTATCAGAAAATATAATCAGACTTATTGAATTCTCATCAGGAGAGTGCGGTGAAATCAATTCTCACATTAATCCAAAAATGATCAGGAGAAGCCTCCAAGTCACTGACAGCCACTAATCTTTCAGTGGACCCCCTGGTGAGTAGGAAAACAGAACCAGGGTTAAAGTGGGGGTAGCTCCATTAATTCTTAAAACGGTATAGAGAGTTAATGGCTGGACTGTGTAAGGCAGGGATCCTGACTGCCCTCTTCCCCAACATTCTAGAACTCATTCTACAGTTGAGCAGCAAGTGTCAGTAACAATGCCTTCTATAAGTATCGGTCATACCCAAGTCATCCTGTTCTCTCTGACTTGATTTACCTTTTAAAATCCAGGCTTTTGCTGGGAAATTTAAAATACTTTTACTTGTTCTAGCTGTTTAAATTGTACTTGTCAATCTCATGGGGTTTTGTAGGTAAATAATGTGTTTGAGTTAATTATATTTTTATGATGGGGCATTGATTACTTTGCATACCAATGTCATATAATGGTAAACCTGGAGTCCCCTGAAACTTTTTAAGAAAAAATTGGTCATCAGGGGAGAAAGTACAGGAACGTTAACTCTTCCAAATGGGTAATATTTCTACAAGGAAGATATCTGTTGTATGAGAAGAAGGATGCAATGGATTGTGGGGGGGGGAAGAGAAAGAGAAAAAGAAAAAAGGAATCTTTAACAGAAGATGCATTAAATGGGGGACTTAGGGAGGGATGGAACTTACAAACAAGAATGGAGGGAAAAAAGGAAGTAAGGAAGAAAGAAAAAAAGGAACAAAAAAAGGGAAGTAGCGAGTTTGATATGTAATTAAAAACTGACAAGATTCATTAAATTCTTATCTGCAGAGCCTGTTGAAAGCAGGTCTCATGTTAAATAAATCAAAAGTAACAGAAAGGACCTCCAAGTCATGGTCAGTCACATAAGTCTCAGGGGAACCCCTGGTGAGTAGGAAGGTGGCCCCCTACTGAGTATCAAACGTAGCCCTAAGTTAAGTAAGGAAATGACCCATTATTGCAAAAATGCTACAGAGTCTAATGTCTGCACAGGGTATTGCAATTATCCTGACTCCTCTGTTCCGTTAGATTCTAGATCTCACTCACACACTGCACACTAAGTGTTAAAAAGGACCAATATCTTCTGTAAGTATGGGTCACATCCAAGCAGTCCTGTTCAATTTGACCTGATTTGCCTTTTGAAATACAATCTTGTGTTAGGACATTTTCATAAATATATTTACCAGTGGTGGCAAACCCCTTAACTTTTATTACTTATTTTGTAAATAAATGTGTTTCTGGAAAGTATATTTTACTATCAGGCATTAAATCGTTTGCATACCAGTTTCATATAATGGTAAACCTGGAGTCCCCTAACAATTGTTGAGAAAAGAGGGGTCACCTGGGATAAAAGTCACAGGAAGATTAACTCTTTAAAACTTGTAATATTTTCAGCAAGTATGCATCAGTTGTATGAGAAAAAAAGCGAAATGGAATACAAGAGAGAAGGAAAAAGAGAGAATTATAAAAAGGGACATATACCAGAAAAAGGATGTAATGGGGGACAGAAGGTGGGATAGAAGGAACAAGCAAGAAAGAAGGGAAGGCAAGAAAGAAGGAAGGAATGAAGAGAGGAAAGAGATAAAAATGGAAAGATAAATTTGAAAGTGGAAGGAAAAACTGACCAGATTCATTAAATTTTTTTCTCCATAGCTGGTGAAAAGCAATTCTCACATTAATTAAAAGGAACAGAAAGAACCTCCAAGTCAATGTCAACCTTGCATTTCTTAGTGGACCCACTGCTGAATATCAAAGGTGGGCCTGGGTTAAATAGGGGTAGGCCTCAGTAATTCAAAAATGCTACAGAGTCTAATGTCTGCACAGTATAATGCAATGATCCTGACTCATCTATTCCAAATTTATAGATCTCCATCATTTGAGGCCCAAGTGTCAATAAGAACCAACATCTTCTGTATGTATAGGTCACACGTCAGTGCCATCCTTTTCTCTTTGGCTTGATTTGCCTTTTAAAATCCAAACTTGTCCTGGGAATTTTCATCAGTGATTTTACCAGTGGCGTGCTCCTTCAATTGATACCAGAATGCATTTGTGGCCTGGTAAGTAAATATTGTGATGCAGGAAAATATAAAATTGTCCTTGCATATGTTTTGAGAATAACAAGCTTCAATAAAACATTTTGTGGTGAAAGAGGTTACTGAGGGAAAAAGGACAGGAACTATAGGTGTATCTAACTTACTAATGTTTTGACCTAGTGTACCTCACTTCTATGAGAAGAGACTCAAATAGATACTAAGAAAATGAAAAAGAGAAAGAAATGAATGGATATTTAGCACATGTAGGAAGTGGGGAAAGAGGATGAAAGGAAAGATAGAAAAGAAAGAAGGGAGGAAGGATAAAAAACGAAGGAAAAATAAAAAGCAAAGGAAAAACTGACCAGACACGTTGAATTCTCATTAGGAGAGTGGGTTGAAATCCATTCTCACGTTAATTCAAAAATGATCAGGAGAAGCCTCCAAGTCACCGACAGCCACTGATCTCTCAGTGAGTAGGAAAAGTGAACCTAGGTAAAAATGGGGGATAGATCCATTTTTCCTAAACCAAGATAGAGAGTAATGGCTGAATGGTAAAATGGAAGGGTCCTGACTGCCCTTTTCCCCAAAATTCTAGATATCATTCTACAGTTGAGTAGCAAGTGTCAATAAGAATAAATGCCTGCATTAAGTATGGGTCATACCCCAGTCATGCTGTTCACTCTGACTTGATTTACCTTTTCAAGTTCAGGCTTGTGCTGGGAAATTGTCATCACTACTTTTACTGGGGACTAGCTCCTCCAATTGTGCTCCTCATTCGCATGGGTCTTTTTAAGTAAATATTGTATTTTTGCGAATTAATTTTTTTATGGGCCATGGTTTATTGTGCATACTGATTTCATATAATGGTAAACCTGGAGTCCCCTAAAACTTTTTAAGAAAAAATGGAGTCACCAGGGGGAAAAGTAGAGGAAGTTAAAATATTTAAAGTTTCTAATGTTTTGACCATGTATATATTAGTTGTATGTGAAAGAATGCAAGGGATCACAAGAGAGAGGAAAAGAGATAGAGACAAAATAAAAAGGGATACTTGGCAGAAGCATGCAATGGGGGCCAAAGGGAAAAATGCAAGGAACCAACAAGAAAAGAAGGGAGGAAGGAAGGAAGGAAGGAAGGAAGGAAGGAAGGAAGGAAAAGTGAAGCTCATATTTAAAATTTAAGGAATAACTGACAAGATTCGTTAAATCCTTTTCCCAGAGTCAAGTTAAAGCATGTCTTTCATGTCAAATAAAAAGGAACAGAAAGAACATCCAAGTCATGATCAAACACATAATTCTCAGAGGACCCCCTGCTGAGTAGGAAGGTAGCAGAAAGTTAAGTAGGGAAAAGGCCCATTATTCCAAAAATGTTCCGGAGACTACTGTCTGCACAGGATATTGCAGTGATCCTGACTCCTCTGTTCCTTTAACTTCTAGATCTCATTCACCAGTTGCGGATCAAGTTGTCAGTAAGGACCAAGATCTTTCTTAAGTATGGTGCCATCCATGTATGTAATGCTGTTCTCTTTAGCTTGATTTACCTTTGAAAGTCCAGCCTTGTGCTGGGAAGTTTTCATCAGTGTTTTTATCAATGTCTTTGCCAGTGGCGTGCTCCTTCAATTGTGGTTCCAATGAGTTTTCAGCCTTGTAAGTAAATAGTATGTTTTAGGGAAATATATAATTCTCCTTGCATATATTTTGAAACTTAAAAGCTTCAATAAAATCTGTTATGGCAAAAAAGGTCCCTATATGTAACTATATAAGAATTTTAGATCTTCATATCTTAATATCTTTACCACATTCACCTCCTTTCGATGAGGAAAGTCAACTGGATAGCAAGAGAATGAAGAGAAACAGAAAATAAGGGACAGTTAGTAGAAGTAGTAGAAGACAATGAAGGAGGGAAGAAGGCAAGATAAAAGAAGGAAGGAAGGAAGGGAGGAAAAATGGAAGGGGTAAGTAAGGAAGAAGGGAAGGAAGGATAAAGATGAAAAGATAAAACAAGATTCAATGAATTGTTTCTGTATAACAGGGAGAAAGTAGTTGTCTCATTAATTAAGAATGAATAAAAAGAACCTCCAAGTCTTTGTTACCCTGGGATTTCTCAGTGGACCTGCTAGTCAGTAGGAAAGGTGGGTCCGGGTTCCAATGGGGGAAGGTTCCATTATTCCAAAAATGAGATTAGGGAGAGTAATGTCTGCACACTATAATGCAATGGTCCTGACTCCCGTCTTCCTTAAACTTCTAGATCTCCTTCCTCAGTTGAGCACCAAGTGTCAATAAGGACCAATATCCTTTCTAAGTATGGGTCACATCCCAGTCATACTGTTCTCTTTGGCTTGATTTACCTTTTAAAATCCAAATTTGTCCTGGGAATTTTCATCAATGTTTTTACCAGTGGCGTGCTCCCTCACTTGTGGCCAGAATACATTTGCGGCCTGGTAAGTAAATGTTGTGGCATGGGAAAATATATGATTTTGCTTGCTTTTGTTTTGAAAATTAAAATTAAAATTCAATATATTTATGGTCAAAGAAGTCACTAAGGGAAAAAGTACAGGATTTGTAGGTGTATATAACTTACTAATATTTTGACCCAGTGTGCCTCACTTCTATGAGAAGAGATCCAAAAGGATAGCGAGAGAACAGAAAAGAAAGGGAGAAATCAATGCACATTTAGCACAAGTGGGATATAAGTGGGGAAAGAGGGAGGAAAGCTAGAAAGGTAGGAAGCAAGGAAGGAAGAAAAGATAAAAAGGGATGGAAAAATAAAAAGTGAAGGAAAAACTGACCAGCACCAATTAATTCTCCACAGGACAGTGGGCTGAAATCCAGTTGCACATTAACCAAAAAGTGATCAGGAAAAGCCTCCAAATCACTGACAGCCATTGATCTCTCAGTGGACCCCCTGGTGAGTAGTTAAAGTGACCTTGGGTTAAAATGGGGGAAAAGTCCATTCATTCCTCAAACGTTATCGAGAGTAATGGTGGGATAGTGTAAGGCAAGGATCCTGACTGCCCTCTTCCCCAACATTCTAGATCTCATTCTACAGTTGAGCTGCAAGTGTCATTAACAATCAATGCCTTGTGTAAGTATGGGTCACACTCCAGGCATCTTGTTTTCTCTGACTTGATTTACCTTTTAATTTCCATGCTTGTGCTGGGAAATACTCATCTGTACTTTTACTGACGACTAGCCTTCTAAATTGGGTCATCATTCCCATGGGGCTTTGTAAGTAAATATTTTGTTTTGGCGAATTAAATTTTTATGGGGCATTGTTTATTTTGCATCCCGATTTCATGTAATGGTCAACCTGGAGTCCCCAAAACTTTTTAAGAAAAAATGAGTTCACCAGGGGGAAAAGTAAAGGAAGTGAAAATCTTTAAAATTTCTAATGTTTTGACCAAGTATGTGTGCAAAAGTGTGCAAGGGATCAAGAGAGAGTTAATAAGAAACAGAGACACAATAAAAAGGGATACTTGGTATTAGAAGTTTGTAATGGGGGCCAAATGGAAGGATGGAAGGAAGTAATAAGAAAAGGAGGAAGAAAGGAAGGAAGGAAAGAAGGAAGGAAGGAAGAGAAGGAGTAAGGGAGGCATGGAGGGGAGGGAAGGTGGGAAGAAAGGAAGGGAAGAAGCAATGAAGGAATAAGGAAGCAAGCAGGATGAAGGTTAAGTGAAGGTCACATTTAAATATGTAAGGATTTAGAATCCTTGTGATTTTCTGCAGAATCAGGTGAAAGCATGTCTCCTGTTAATTAAAAAGACACAGAAAGAACCCCCAAGTCATGTTCTACTAAATAATTTTCAGTGATGCCCTGCTGATTATCAAAGGTTGCACTAAGAGGCCCATTATTTGAAAAATGAGATTAGGGAGAGTAATGTCTGCACACTATAATGCAATGGCCCTGACTCCAGTCTTCCTTATATTTCTAGGTCTCCTTCCTCAGTTGAGCACCAAGTGTCAATAAGGACCAATATCCTTTCTAAGTATGGGTCACATCCCATTCATACTGATCTCTTTGCCTTGATTTGTCTTTTAAAATCCAAACTTGTCCTGGGAATTTTCATCAATGTTTTCGCCAGTGGCGTGCTCCCTCATGTATGGCCAGAATGCGTTTGGGGCCTGGTAAGTAAATATTGTGGTGCAGGAAAATATTTGATTGCCCTTGTCTAGGTTTTGAAAATAAAAAGTAAAATTAAATATATTTATGTTAAAAAGGACACTGAGGGAAAAAGTGCAGCATTTGTAGGTGTATATAAGTTACTAATATTTTCTCACTTCTATGGGAAGTGATCCAAAAGGATAGTGAGAGAACAATAAAAGAGGGAGGAATCAAACGACATTTAGCAGAAGTAGGATATAAGTAGAGAAAGAGGGAGGAAAGCTACAAAGGCAGGAAGCAAGGAAGGAAGGAGAGATAAAAAGGGAGGGAAAAAAAAGTGAAGTGAAAACTGACCAGCCCCAATTAATTGTCCTCAGGAGAGCAGGGTGAAATCCAGTCTCACATTAACTCAGAAATGACCAGGAGAAGCCTCCAAGTCACTGACAGTCACTGATCTCTCCTTGGACCCCCTGGTGAGTAGGAAAAGTGACCTTGGGTTAAAATGGGGGAAAGGTCCATTAATTCCTCACATTGGATCGAGAGTAAAGGCTGGACGGTGTAAGATAAGGATCCTCACTGCCTTTTTCCCCAACATTCTAGATCTCATTCTATAGTTGAGCAGAAAGTGACAATAAGAATCAATGCCTTCTCTAAGTATGGGTCATACCCTAGTCATCCTGTTCTCTCAGACTTGATTTACCTTTTAATATCCAAGCTTGTGTTGGGCAATGGTCATCAGTATTTTAACTGGCGACAAGCTTCCTAAACTGAGCTCATCATTCGCATGGGGCTTTGTAAGTAAATATTGTGTTTTGGCGAATTAAATTTGTTATGGGGCATTGCTTATTTTTTGCATACTGATTTCATGTAATGGTCAACCTGGAGTCCCTAAAACTTTTTAAGAAAAAATTGAGTCACAAGGGGGAAAACACAGGAAGTTAAAATCATTAACATTTCTAATCTTTTGACCAAGTATATATTAATTTTATACAAGAGAGTACAAGGGATCACGAGAGAAAAAAGGAGACAGATAAAAAATAAAAAGGGATACTTGGCAGAAGAAGGATGTACTGGGGACCAAAGGGAAGGATACAAGGAAGCAATAAGAAAACAAGGAAGAAAGGACAGAAGGAGGGAAGGAAGGAAGGAAAGAATGGGTAAGGGATTAAAGGTGGTATGGAGGTAGAGAAGGAGGGAAGTATTGAAGGAAGGGAGGAAGGATGAAGGGTAAGTGAAGGACACATTTAAAAATGTAAGGAATAGCTGCCAAGATTCGTTAAGTTCTTTTCTGCAGAGCAAGTGAAAGGATGTCTCATGTTGAATAAAAAGTAACAGAAAGAACCCCGAAGTCATTTTTGATGACATAATTTTCAGGGGAGCTCCTGGGGAGTAGGAAGGTCACCCCCTACTAGATATCAAAAGTAGCCCTAAGTTAAGTAGGGAAAAGGCCCATAATTCCAAAAATGCTACAGAGACTACAGTTTGCACAGGATATTGCAATGATCCTGACTCCTCTGTTCCTTTAACTTCTAGATCTCATTCACCAGTTGCAGCCCAAGTTGTCAGTAAGGACCAAGATCTATTGTAAGTATGGTCACATCCAAGGAATCCTGTTCTCTTTAGCTTGATTTACCTTTAAAAGTCCAGCCTTTTGCTGGGAAGTTTTCATAAGTGTCATTGCCAGTGGCATCCTCCTCCAATTGTGGTTACAATGAGTTTCGGCCTTGTAAGTAAATAATATGATTTAGGGAAATATATAATTCTCTTTGCATATATTTTGAAATTTAAAAGCTTCAATAAAAACCGTTATGGGAAAAAAGGTCCCTCTGTAAAAATGTATAAGAATTTTAGATGTTCATATCTTAATTTTTTTACCAAGTTCACCTCATTTCGATGAGAAAACTAAAATGTGTAGCAAGAGAATGAAGACAGACAGAAAATAAGGGACATTTAACAGAAGCAGGATCAAAGAGGGAAGAAGGGAAGAGAAAGGAAGGAAGGTTAGGTAGGAGATAAGTAAGGACAGAGGGAAGGAAGGATAAAAATGAAAAGACAAATTTTAAAATGGAAGGAAAAACGAACAAAATGCATTGAATTATTTTCTGCATAGCTGGGACAAAGGGGTTCTCACGTTAAATAAGAAAGAAGAGAAAGAAAGTCCATGTCCTTGTCACGCTGGGATTTCTCAGTGGACCCCCTGGTGAGTGGGAAAGGTGGCCAAGGTCCCAATGGGGGAAGGTCCCATTATTCCAAAAATGAGATTAGGGAGAGTAACATCTTCATGTTATAATGTAATGGCCTGACTTCAGTCTTCTTTAAACTTCTAGATCTCCTTCATCAGATGAGCACCAAGTATCAATAAGGATCAATATCCTTTCTAAGTATGGGTCACATCCCAGTCATACTGTTCTCTTAGGCTTGATTTACCTTTCAAAATCCAAACTTGTCCTGGGAATTTTCATCAATGTTTTTACCAGAGGCGTGCTCCCTCACATGTGGCCAGAATGCATTTGGGGCCTGGTAAGTAAATGTTGCAACTCAGGAAAATATATGATTACCCTTGCCTATGTTTTAAAAATAAAAAGTAAAATTTTAAAATATATTATGATTAAAGAGGTCACTGAGGGAAAAAGTACAGGATTTGTAGGTGTATATAACTTACTAATATTTTTACCCAGTGTGCCTCACGACTATGAGAAGAGATTCCAAAGGATAGCAAGAGAACAAAAAAGAGAGGGAGAAACAGGACATTTTGCAGAAGTAGTATATAAGTGGGGAAATAGGGAGGAAAGCTATAACATCAGGAAGCAATGAAAGAAGGAAAGAGAAAAAGGGAGGGAAAAACTGACCAGTATCAATTAATTCTCCTCAGGAGAACGGGGTGAAATCCAGTCTCACATTAATCCAGAAATGATCAGGAGAAGCCTCGAAGTCACTGACAGCCCTTGAGCTCTCAGTAGACCCCCCAGTGAGTAGAAAAAGTAACACTGGGTTAAAATGGGGGATAGGTCCATTAATTCCTAAAATGGGATAGATAGTAATGGCTGCACGGTGTAAGGCAAGGATCCTGACTGCCCTCTTCCCCAACATTCTAGATCTCATTCTTCAGTTGAGCAGCAAGTGTCAGTAACAATCAATGCCTTCTGTAAGTATGGGACACACAACAGTCATCCTGTTCTCTCTGACTTGATTTACCTTTTAATTTCTAAGCTTGTGCTGGGAATTGTCATCAGTACTTTTACTGGTGACGAGCTTCCTAAATTGGACTCATCATTCGCATGGGTCTTTGTAAGTAAATATTGTGTTTTGGCGAATTAATTTTTTTATGGGGCATTGCTTATTTTGCATACCGATTTAATGTAATGGTCAATCTGGAGTCCCCAAAACTTTAAGAAAAAATGGGTTCACCAGGGGGAAAACTAGAGGAAGTGAAAATTTTTAAATTTGTCATGATTTCCTTAAGTATCTATTAGTTGTATGTGAAACAGTGCAAGGGATCACGAGAGAGAAAAAGAGAGAGACTAAATAAAAAGGGATACTTGGCAGAAGAAGGATGTAATGGGAGCCAAAGGGAAGAATGCCAGGAAGCCATAAGAAAAGAAGGAAGGAAGAAAGGAAGGAAGGAAAGAAGAAAGTAAGGAGGGAAGAAAGAGAAAGAGGAAGGGGTAATGGAGGAAGGGACATATGAAGGGAGAAAAGCAGGGAAGGAAAGAAGGGAGGAAGGAAGGAAGAAGGATGAAGGTTAAGTGGAATTTATGTTTATATATCTAAGGAATAAGATTAGTTAAGTTATTTTCTGCAGAGCAGGTGAAAGGATCTCGCATGTTCATTAAAAAGGAACAGAAAGAACACCAAGTCATGTTCGACTACATATTTTCAGGGACCCCCTGCTGAGTATCAAAGGTAGCACTAAGAGGCCCATTATTCCAAAAATGCTACAGAGACTCATGTCTGCACAGGATAGTGCAATGATCCTGACTCCTCTGTTGCTTTAAATTCTAGGTCTCATTCACCAGTTGCAGCCCAAGTTTTCAATAAGGACAAAGATCTTCCGTAAGTATGATCACATCCAAGTAATCCTGTTCTCTTAGTTTGATTTACCTTTTCAAGTCCAGACTTTGTGTTGGGAAGTAGTAAGTAAATAATATGATTTAGGCAAATATATATTTCTCCTTACATATATTTTGAAACTTAAAGCTTCAATAAAAACTGTTATGGCAAAAAAGGTCCATATGTGAAAATATATAACAATTTTAGATGTTCATATCTTAATATCTTTACCAAATTCACCTCATTTCGATGAGGAAAGTCAAATGGGGAGCAAGAGAATGAAAAAGAGAGTTGGAAAATAAGGGAGATTTCGTAGAAGTAGGATGAAAGAGGGAAGAAGGGAACAGACAGGAAGGAAGGAAGGGAGGAAGGAAGGAAGGAAGGAATTTATTAAGGAAGGAAGGAGGGAAGGAAGGATGAAAATGAAAAAAAAATTTAACATGGAAGAAAAAACGACCAAGATTCAATGAAATCTTCTGCATAGCAGGGAGAAAGCGGTTCTCACATTAATTAAGAAGGAAGAGAAAGAACCTCCAAGTCCTTGTCACCCTGGGATATCTCAGTGGACCTCCTGGGGAATGGGAAAGGTGGCCCTGGGTCCCAATGGTAGAAAGTCCCATTATTCCCAAAATGAGATTGGGGAGAGTAATGTCTGTACATTATAATGCAATGGCCCTGACTTCAGTCTTCCTTGAACTTCTAGATCTCCTTCATCAATTGTGTACCAGGAGTCAATGAGGACCAATATCCTTTCTAAGTATGGGCCACATCCCAGTCATACTGTTCTCTTTGGCTTGATTTGCCTTTTAAAATCCAAACTTGTCCTGGGAATTTTCATCAATGTTTTTATAAGTGGTGTGCTCCCTCACTTATGGCCAGAATGCTTTTGGGGCCTGGTAAGTAAATGTTGTGGTGCAGGAAAATATATGATTACCTTTGCCTAGGTTTTAAAAATAAAAAGAAAAATTAAAAAAAAAATTATGGTTAAAGAGGACACTGAGTGAAAAAGTACAGGATTTGTAGGTGTATATAACTTACTAATATTTTGACCCAGTGTGCCTCACTTCTATGAGATCCAAAAGGCTAGTGAGAAAACAAATAAAAGAGGAAGAAACCAAAGGACATTTAGCAGAAGTAGGATATAAATGGGGAAAGAGGGAGGAAATCTACAAAGGCAGGAAGCAATGAAGGAAGGAAAGAGAAAAAGGGAGGGAAAAACTGACCAGCCCCAATTAATTCTCCTCAGGAGAACGGGATGAAATCCAGTCTCACATTAATCCAGAAATGATCAGGAGAAGCCTCCAAGTCGCTGACAGCCACTGATCTCTCAGTGGATCCCCTGGTGAGTAGGAAAAGTGACCCTGAGTTAAAATGGGGGATAGGTTCGTTTTTCCTAAAACGAGATCAAGAGTAATGGTGGGATGGTGTAAGGCGAGGATCCTGACTGCCCTCTTCCCCAACATTCTAGATCTCATTCTACAGTTGAGCAGCAAGTGTCAGTAAGAATCAATGCCTTCTGTAAGTATGGGTCATACCCCAGTCATCTTGTTCTCTTTGACTTGATTTACCTTTTAATTTCCAAGCTTGTGGTGGGAAATTTTTATCAGTACTTTTACTGGGGAGGAGCCTCCTAAATTGGGCTCATCATTCCCATGGGGCTTTGTAAGTAAATATTGTATTTAGGGAAATTATATTTTACCATGAGGCATTGATTACTTTGTATACTGACTTCCTATAATGGTAAACCTGGGGTCCCCTAAAACTTTGTAAGAAAAAATGGGGTCACCAAGGGGAATAGTACAGGAAGTGGAAATCTTTAAAATTTCTAATGTTTTGACTAATGTTTGACTAATGTTAAGTATATATTAATTGTATACAAAAGGGTGCAAGGCATCACGAGAGAGAGAAAAAAAAGACAGACACAAAATAAAAAGGGATACTAGGCAGAAGAAGGATGTAATGGGGCCCAAAGGGAAGGATGCAAGGACCAATAAGAAAAGAAGGAAGGAAAGAAGGAAGGATAGAAGGAAGGATGGAAGGAAGGAAGGAAGGAAGGATGGAAGGGAGAAATTACGGAAGGAATAAGGAAGCAAGAAGGAGAAGCTTAAGTGAAGGACATATTTAAAAATGTAAAGAATAACTACCAAGATTTGTTAAGTTATTTTCTGCAGAGCAGGTGAAAGCATGACTCATGCTAATTAAAAGGAACAGAAAGAACCATCAGGTCAGAGTCAACCACATAATTTTCAAGGGACCTCATGCTGAGTATCAACAGTAGCAGTGTGTTAAGTAGGGAAAAACCCTATTGTTCAAAAATACTATGGAGACTAAGGTCTGCACAGTATATTGCAATGATCCTGACTCCTCTGTTACTTTAACTTCTAGATCTTATTCACCAGTTGCAGCCCAAGTTGTCAGTAAAGACCAAGATCTCCTGTAAGTATTGTGCCATCCATGTAATCCTATTCTCTTTAGCTTGATTTACATTTTCATGTCCAGCCTTTTGCTGGGAAGTTTTCATCACTGTGCTCCTTCAATTGTGGTTACAATGAGTTTTCGGCCTTGTAAGTAAATAATATGATTTAGGGAAATATATAATTCTCCTTGCATATACTTTGCAACTTAAAGATTCAATTAAAACTGTTATGGTAAAAAAGGTCCCTATGTGAAAATTTACAAGAATTTTACCCGCTCAAATCTTTATATTTTTACCAAATTCAGCTCATTTCAATGAAGAAAGTCAAATGGGTAGTAAGAGAATGAAAAAAGAGACAGAAAATAATGGACATTTAACAGAAGGAGGATGAAAGAGGGAAGCAGGGAAGAAAAAGGATGGAAGGAAGGATGGTAGAGGATAACTAAGGACCGAGGGAAGGAAGGATAAAAATGAAAAGACAAATTTTAAAATGTAAGGAAAAATGAATATTCGATTCAATGAAATCTTTCCTGCATTGCTGGGAGAAAGCATTTTTCACGTTAATTGAGAAGGAACAGAAAGAACCTCCAAGTTGTTGTCAACTTGGGATTTCTCAGTGGACCCGGCCCGGTGAGTGGGAAAGGTGGCCCTGGGTCCCAATGGGGGTTAGTTCCATTATACCAAAAATGAGATTAGGGAGAGTAATGTCTGCACACTATAATGCAATTGCCCTGACTCCAGTCTATCTTAAACTTTTAGATCTCCATCAGTTGAGCACCAAGTGTCAATAAGGATCAATATCCTTTCTAAGTATGGGTCACATCCCTGTCATCCTGTTCTCTTTGGCTTCATTTACCTTTGAAAATCTAAACTTGTCCTGGGAATTTTCATCAATGTTTTTACCAGTGGTGTTCTCCCTCACTTGTGACCAGAATGCATTTGGGGCCTGGTAAGTAAATGTTGTGGCGCAGGAAAATATATGATTGAACTAGCATGTGCTTTGAAAATAAAAAGTAAAGTTAAATATATTTATGGTAACAAGGACACCGAGGGAAAAAATACAGACTTTGTAGGTGTATATAACTTACTAATATTTTGAACCAGTGTGCCTCACTTCTGTGAGAAGAGATCCAAAAGGATAGCGAGAGAACAAATAAAGGAGGGAGAATTCAAAGGATATTTAGCAGAGGTAGGATATAAGTGGGGAAACAGGGAGGAAAGCTAGAAAGGCAGGAAGGAAGCAGTGAAAAAAAGATAAAAAGTGATGGAAAAATAAAAAGTGAAGGAAAACTGACCAGCCCCAATTAATTCTCCGCAGGCAAGTGGGGTGAAATCCAGTCACACATTAATCCAGAAATGATCTGGAGACGCCTCCAAGTCAATGAAAGCCACTGATCTCTCAGTGGATTCCCCCCCCCCCCGGTGAGTAGGAAAAGTGACCATGGGTTATTATGGGGGATAGGTCCCTTGATTCCTAAAATGGGATAGAGAGTAATGGCGGGATGGTCTAAGGCAAGGATCCTGACTGCCCTCTTCCACAACATTCTAGATCTCATTCTACAGTTGAGCAGCAAGTGTCAATAAGAATCAAAGCCTTCTCTAAGTATGGGTCACACCCCAGGCATCCTGTTCTTTATGACTTGATTTACTTTTTAATTTCCAAGCTTGTTCTGGGAAAGTGTCATCAGTACTTTACTGGGACTAGCCTCTTAATTTGGGCTTATCATTCCCATGGGGCTTTGTAAGTAAATATTTTGTTTTGGTGAATTAAAATTTTTATGGGGCATTGCTTACTTTGCATACCAATTTCATGTAATGTTCAGTCTGGAGTCCCCTAAAATTTTTAAGAAAAAATGAGTTCACCAGGGGAAAAAGTACAAGAAGTTAAAATCTTTAAAATTTCTGATGTTTTGACCAAGTATATATTAATTCTATATGAAAGAGTGCAAGGGATCACGAGAGAGAGAAAAAGAGAGAGATACAAAATAAAAGGGATGCTTGGCAGAAGAAGAATGTAATGGGGGCCAAAGGGAAGGATGCAAGGAAGTAATAGGAAAACAAGGGAGCGAGGGAGGGAGGGAGGAAGGAAGGAAGGAAGGATGGATGGAAGGAAGGGGTAAGGGATTAAAGGAGGTATGGAGGGAGATAAGGGGGGAAGGAATGAAGGAAGGGAGGAAGGATGAAGGGTAAGTGAAGGACATATTGAAAAATGTAAGGAATAACTGCCAAGATTCGTTAATTTCTGCAGAGCAGGTGAAAGCATTTCTCATGTTACTTAAAAAGGAACAGAAAGAACCCCTAAGTTATGGTCGACCACATACATTTTAGGGGAACCCCTGGTGAGTAGCAAGGTGGCCCCCTACTGAGTATCAATGGTAGCACTAAGTCAAGTAGGGATAAGGCCCATTATTCCAAAAATGCTACAGAGACTAATGTCTGCACAGGATATTGCAATGATCCAGAGACCTCTGTCCCTGTAACTTCTAGATCTCATTCACCAATTACAGCCCAAGTTGTCATAACAACAAAGATCTTCCCTAAGTATGGTCACATCCAAGTAATCCTGTTCTCTTTAGTTTGATTTGGCTTTTCAAGTCCAGCCTTGTGCTGGGAAGTTTTCATCAGTGCTAGCTCCTTCAATTGTGGTGACAATGAGTTTTTGGCCCTGTAACTAAATAAGATTTAGGGAAATATATAATTCTCCTTACATATATTTTGAAACTTAAAAGCTTCAATAAAAACTGTTATGGCAAAAAAGGTCCCTCTGTGAAAATGTATAAGAATTTTAGATGTACATATCTTAACATTTTCACCAAGTTCACCTGATTTCAATGAGGAAAGTCAAATGGGTAGCAAGAGAATGAAAAAGAGAGACAGAAAATAAGGGACCTTTAGTACAAGTAGGATGAAAGATGTAAGAAGTTAACATAAAAGAAGGATGGAAGGAAGGCAAAAAGAATGGACGGGGTTAAGGAAGAAAGGATAAAAAAGAAAAGACAAATTTTAAAATGTAGGAAAAACCAACAAGATTCAATGAATTCTTTCCTGCATAGCTGGGAGAAAGTGGATCTCATGTTATTAAAAAGGAACAGAAAGAACCTCCAAGTCATTGTCAACTTGGAATTTCTCAGTGGATGCCCTGGTCAGTAGGAAAGGTGGGTCCAGGTTCCAATGGGGGAAGGTCCCATTATTCCAAAAATGAGATTACAGAGAGTAATGTCTACACAGTATCATGCAATGGGCCTGACTCCAGTCTTCCTTAAATTTGTACATCTCCATCAGTTGAGCACCAAGTTTCAAGAAAGACCAATATCCTCTCGAAGTATGGGTCACATGCCATTCATACTGTTCTCTTTTCTTGATTTGCTTTTTAAAATCCAAACTTGTCCTCGGAAATTTCATCAATGTTTTTTACCAGTGGTGTGCTGCCTCACGTGTGGCCAGAATGCGTTTGGGACCTGATAAATAAATGTTGTGGCACAGGACAATATATGACTGTGCTTGCCTGTATTTTGAAAATAAAAAGTAAAATTAAAAATATTTAGGGATAAAGAGGACACTTAGGGAAAATGCACAGGATTTGTAGGTGTATATGACTTACTAATATTTTGACCCACTGTGCCTCACTACTATGAGAAAAGATCCAAAAGGATAGTGAGAGAACAAATAAAAGAGGGAGATGTTAAAGGACATTTAGCAGAAGTAGGATATAAGTGGAGAAAGAGGGAGGAAAGCTAGAAAGGCAGGAAGCAAGGAAGGAATGAAAGATTAAAAGGGATGGAAAAATAAAAAGTGAAGTAAAAACTGACCAGCCCCAATTAATAATCTGCAGGATAGCGGGGTGAAATCCAGTCTCACATTGATCCAGTAATTATCAGGAGAAGCCTCCAAGTCACTGACAGCCACCGATATCTCATTGGTCCCCCTGGTGAGTAGGAAAAATGACCCTGCATTAAAATGGGGGCTAGGTCCCTTCATTCCTAAGATGGGATAGAGAGTAAAGACTGGACAGTATAAGGAAAGGATCCTGACTGCCCTCTTCCCCATCATTCTAGATCTCATTCTACAGTTGAGTAGCAAGTGTCAGTGAGAATCAATGCCTTCTGTAAGTATGGGTCACACCCCAAGCATCCTGTACTCTCTGACTTGATTTACCTTTTAATTTCCAAACTTGTGTTGAGAAATTTTCATCAGTGCTTTTACTGGGGACAAGCTTCCTAAATTGGGCTCATCATTCCCATGGGGCTTTGTAAGTAAATATTTTGTTTTGGGGTATTAAATTTCTTATAGGGCATTGCTTATTTTGCGTACCGATTTCATGTAATGGTAAACCTGGAGTCCCCAAAAACTTTTTTGAGAAATGAGGGGGGCCCCAAGGGGAAAAGTACAGAAAGTGGAAATCTTTAAATTTCTAATGTTTTGACGACATATCTATTAGTTGTATGTGAAAGTGTGCAAGGCATCTCTAAAGAGAGGAAAAGAAACAGAGACAAAATAAAAAGGAATACTTGGCAGAAGAAGGATGTAATGGGGGCCAAAGGGAAGGATGCAAGGAAGTAATAATAAAAGAAGGAAGGAAGATTAGAAGGAAGAATATGGAAATAAGAAGGATGAAGTGAAGTGAAGGACATATTGAAAAATGTAAGGAATAACTGCCAAGATTCCTTCAGTTATTTTCTGCAGAGCAGGTGAAAGCGTGTCTCATGTTAATTAAAAAGGAACAGAAAGAACGCCAGAGTCAGGGTTAACCTCATCATTTTCAGGGGACTCCCTGGTGAGTATCAAAGGTAGCACTAAGTTAAGTAGGGAAAAGGCCCATTATTCCAAAAATGCTACAAGGACTACAGTTTGCATAGGATATTGCGATGAGGAGACTAATTACACTCCTTTTTAGGCTTGTAAGTAAATAATATGGTTTAGGAAAATATATAATTCTCCTTGCATATATTTTGAAACTTAAAATCTTCAATAAAAACTGTTATGGCAAAAAAGGTCCCTATGTGAAAATGTATAAGAATTTCAGATGTTCATATCTTAATATCTTTACCAAGTTCACCTCATTTCAATGAGGAAAATCAAATGGGTAGCAAGAGAATGAAGAGACACAGAAAGTAAGGGACAGTTGGTAGAAATAGGATGAAAGAGGGAAGAAGGGAATTTAAAAGAAGGAAGGAGGAATGGAAGAGTTCAAGGAAGGATGGAAGTATAAAAATGAAAAGGCAAATTTTAACATAGAAGAAAAACAAACAAGATGCAATGAATTCTTTTCTGCATAGCTGAGAGAAAGCAGTTCTTAGATTAATTAAGAAGGAATAGAAAGAACCTCGAAGTCATTGTCAACCTGGGATTTCTCAGGGAATCTGTTGGAGAGTAGGAAAGGTGGCCCTGGATCCCAATAGGGGAAGGTCCCATCATTCCAAAAATGAGATTAGGGAGAGGGACATTAGCACAGTATAATGCAATGGCCCTCACTTCAGTCTTCTTTAAACTTCTAGATCTCCTTCATCAGTTGAGCACCAAGAGTCAATAAGAACGAATATCCTTTCTAAGTATGGGTCACATCCCAGCCATACTGTTCTCTTTGGCTTGATTTACCTTTTAAAATCCAAACTTGTGCTGGGAATTTTCATTAATGTTTTTACCAGTGACTTGCTCCCTCACTTGTGGCCAGAATGCATTTGGGCCCAGGTAAGTAAATGTTGTGGCGCAGGAAAATATTTGCTTGCACTTGTCTAGGTTTTGAAAATAAAAAAACAAAATTAAATATATTTATGTTAAAAAGGACACTGAGGGTAAAAGTATAACTTACTGATATTTTGACGCAGTGTGCCTCACTTCTGTGAGAAGAGATCCAAAATGATAGTGAGAGAACAAAAAAGAGAATGGAAAATCAAATCACATTTAGTTGAAGTAGGATCTAAGTGGGGAAAGAGGGAGGAAAGCTAGAAACATAGGTAGGAATGACGGAAGGAAAGATAAAAAGGGATGGAATAATAAAAAGTGAAGGGAAAACTAACCAGATCCAATTACTTCACCTCAGGAGAATGGGGTCATATCCAGGCTCACATTAATCCAGAAATGATCAGGAGAAGCCTCCAAGTCGCTGACAGCCACTGATCTCTCAGTGGACCCCCTGGTGAGTAGGAAAAGTGACCCTGAGTTAAAATGTGTGATAGGTCCGTTTTTCCTAAAACGGGATAGAGAGTAATGACTGGACGGTGTAAGGCAAGGATCCTGACTGCCCTCTTCCCCAACATTCTAGATCTCATTCTACAGTTGAGCAGCAAGTGTCAGTAAGAATTAATTTCTTCTGTAAGTATGGGTCACACCCCAGGCATCCTGTTCTCTCTTGCTTGATTTACCATTTAATTTCCATGCTTGTGCTGGGAAATTGTCATCAGTACATTTACTAGGGACAAGTTTCCTAAATTGGACTCATCATTTGCATGGGGCTTTGTAATTAAATATTGTGTTTTGCAAATTAAATTTTTTATGGGGCATTGCTAATTTTGCATACCGATTTAATGTAATGGTCAACCTGGAGTCCCCTAAAATATTTTAAGAAAAAATGGGTTCACCAGGAGGAAAAGTACAGGAAGTGAAAATCTTTAAAATTTCTTCTGTTTTCACCAAGTATCTATTAGTTGTATGTGAAAGTTTGCAAGGGATCACGAGAGAGAGAAAAAGAGATGGAGACAAAATAAAAACGGATCCTTGGCAGAACGATGTAATGGGGGCCAAAGGGAAGGATGCAAGGAAGCAATAGGAAAAGATGGGAGGAAGGAAGGAAAGAAAGGACGGAAGGAAGGAACAGTAGAAGGAAGGGTAAGGGAGAAAGGGAGTCATAGGGTAAGGGAGAAAGGGAGTCATGGAGGCAGGGAAGGAGGGAAGGCAGGAAGTGAGGAAGGAATGAAGGAATAAGGAAGCAAGAAGGATGACAGGTAAGTGAAGGTCTTATTTAAATATGTAAGGAATAAGATTCGTTAAGTTATTTTCTGCAGAGCCAAGTGAAAGCATGTCTCATGTTAAATAAAAAGGAATAGAAAGAACCACCAAGTCACGGTTGACCACATAATTTCCAGGTTACCCCATGCTGAGTATCAAAAATACCCCTAACTTAAGTAGGGATAAGTCCAATTATTCCAAAAAGACTACAGAGACTAATGTCTGCACAGGATATTGCAATGATCCTGACTCCTCTTCCCCTTTAAATTCTAGATCTCATTCATCAGTTGCATCCAATGTGTCAATAAGGACCAAGATCTTCTGTAAGTATGGTCACATCCACATAATCCTGTTCTGTTTAGCTTGATTTACCTCGAAGTCCAGCCTTGTGCTGAGAAGTTTTCATCAGTGTCTTTGCCAGTGGTGTCCTCCTTCAATTGTGGTTACAGTGAGTTTTTGGCCTTGTAAGTAAATAATAGGATTTAGGGAAATATATAATCCTTCTTGCATATATTTTGAAACTTAAAAGCTTCAATAAAAACTCTTATGGCAAAAAGGTCCCCATGTGAAAATATATAAGTATTTTACAAGTTCAAATCTTTATATTGTTAACAACTTCACCTCATTTCGATGAGGAAAGTCAAAGGGGTAGTAAGAGAATTAAAAAGAGAGACAGAAAGAAATGACCAACAGGATGATTTCAGAAAGGCCTGGAGAGACTTACACGAACTGATGCTGAGTGAAATGAGCAGGACCAGGAGATCATTATATACTTCAACAACAATACTAGATGATGACTAGTCCTGATGGATCAGGCCATCCTCAACAACAAGATCAACCAAATCATTTCTAATGGAGCAGTAATGAACTGAACTAACTATACCCAGAAAAAGAACTCTGGGAGATGACTAAAAACCATTACATTGAATTCCCAGTCCCTATATTTATGCACACCTGCATCTTTGATTTCCTTCACAAGCTAATTGTACAATAATTCAGAGTCTGATTCTTTTTGTACAGCAAAATAATGTTTTGGTCATGTATACTTATTGTGTATCTAAGTTATATTTTAATATATTTAACATCTACTGGTCATCCTGCCATTTAGGGGAGGGGGTGGGGGGGGTAAGAGGTGAAAAATTGGAACAAGAGGTTTGGCAATTGTTAATGCTGTAAAGTTACCCATGTATATATCCTGTAAATTAAAGGCTATTAAATAAAAAAAAAAAAAAAAAAAGAGAGACAGAAAATAAAGTACATTTAATAGAAGTAGGATGGAAGAGGGAAAACGGGAAGAGAAAAGAAGGAAGGGAGGTAGGTAGAGGATAAGTAAGGACAAAGGGAAGGAAGGATAAAAATGAAAAACAAATTTTAACGTGGAAGGAAACACAAATAAGATGCAATGAATTCTTTTCTACATAGCCAGGAGAAAGCAGTTCTCACGTTAATTAAGAAGGAACAGAAAGAACTTCCAAGTCTTTGTCAACTTGGGATTTCTCAGTGGACTCTCTGGTGAATAGGAAAGGTGGTCCTGGGTTCCAATGGGAGAAGGTCCCATTATTCCAAAAATGTGATTAGGGAGAAACATCTGCACATTATAATGCAATGGCCCTGACTCTAGTCTTCCTTAAACTTTTAGATCTCCTTCATCAGTTCAGCACCAAGTATCAATAAGGATCGATATTCTCTCAAAGTATGGGTCACATCCCAGTCATACTGTTCTCTTAGCATTGATTTACCTTTCAACATCCAAAGTTGTCCTGGGAATTTTCATCATGTTTTACACCAGTGGCATGCTCCCTCACTTGTAGCTAAAATGAATTTGGGGCCTGATAAGTAAATGTTGTCACTCAGGAAAATATATGATTGCGCTTGCCCATGTTTTGAAAATAAAAAGTAAAATTATATAAATTTATGGTTAAAGAGGACACCAAGGGAAAAAGTATAGGATTTGTAGATGTATATAACCCAGTGTGCCTCACTTCTATGAGAAGAGATCCAAAAGGGTAGTGAAAGAAAAAAATAGAGTGAGAAATCAAAGGACATTTAGCATAAGTAGGATATAAGTGGGGAAAGAGGAAACCTAGAAAGGCAGGAAGCAATGAAGGAAGGAAAGATAAAAAGTGAATGAGAAACTGACCAGACCCAATTTATTATCGTCAGAAGAGGAGTTGAAATCCAGAATCAAATTAATCCAGAAATGTTGAGGAGAAGCCTCCAAGTCACTGACAGCCACTGATCTCTCAGTGGACCCCCTGGGGAGTAGGAAAAGTGACCCTGGGTTGAAAGGGAGAAAGGTCCCTTAATTCCTAAAATGTGAATGAGAATAATGCTGAATGGTCTAAGGCAAGGATCCTGACTGCCCTCTTCCCCAACATTCTAGATCTCATTCTACAGTTGAGCAGCAAGTGTCAGTAAGAATCAATGTCTTCTGTAAATATGGGTCACACCCCAGTCATCTTGTTCTCTTTGACTTGATTTACCTTTTAAAATTAAGGCTTGTGCTGGAAAATTGTCATCAGTACTTTTACCGGGGACAAGCTTCTTAAATAGGGCTCATCATTTGCATAAGGCTTTACAAGTAAATGTTGTGCTTTGGCGAATTAAAATTTTTATGGGGCTTTGCTTACTTTTCATACTGATTTCATATAATGGTCAACCTGGAGTCCCCTAAAACATTTTAAGAAAAAAATAGTTCACCAGGGGGAAAAGTGAAGGAAGTGAAAATCTTTAAAATTTCTAATATATTAGTTTTATGCAAAAGTCTGCAAGGGATCATGCGAGAGATAAAAAGAAACAGAGACAAAATAAAAAGAGATACTTGGCAGAAGAAAGATATATAATGGGGGACAAATGGAAGGATGTAAGGAACCAATAAAAAAAGGAAGGAAGGAAGAAAGGAAGGAAGAGAAGGAGCAAGGGGTAAAAAATGAATGGAGGTATGGAGGGAGAGAAGGAGGGAAGGAACGAAGAAAGGGAGGAAGAATGAATGATAAGTGAAGGATGTATTTAAAAATGTAAGGAATTACTCCCAAGATTCGTTAAGTTATTTTCTGCAGAGCAGGTGAAAGGATGTCTCATGTTAAATAAAAAGGGAGAGAAAGAACCACCAAGTCATGGTCGACCACATAATTTTCAGCAGACCCCCTGCTGAGTATCAAAGGTAACACTAAGTAAAGTAGGGAAAATGCACATTATTCCAAAAATGCTACGGGGACTACAGTTTGCACAGGATATTGCAATGATCCTGACTCCTCTGTTCCTTTAACTTCTAGATCTCATTCACCAGTTGCAGCCCAAGTTGTCAGTAAGCACCAAGATCTACTGTAAGTATTTTCACATCCAAATAATCCTGTTCTCTTTAGCTTGATTTACCTTTTAAAGTCGAGCCTTTGTGCTAGGAAGTTTTCATCAGTGTCTTTGCCAGTGGCGTCCTCCTTCAATTGTGGTCACAATGAGATTTTGGCCTTGTGAGTAAATAATATGATTTAGGGAAATATATAATTCTCCTTGCATATATTTTGAAACTTAAAATCTTTAATAAAAACTGTTGTGGCAAAAAAGGTCCCTATGTGAAAATGTATAAGAATTTTAGATGTTCTTATGTTAATATCGTTACCAAGTTCACCTCATTTTGATGAGGAAAGTCAAATGGGTAGCAAGAGAATGAAAAAGAGAGACACAAAATCAGGGACACTTACTAGAAATAGGATGAAAGGGGGAAGAAGGGAAAAGGAAGGAAGGAAGGAAGAATGGAAGAGGTTAAGGACTGAAGGAGGAAAGGAAGGATAAAAATGAAAAGATAAACTTTAAAATAGAAAGAAAAATGAACAAGATTCAATGAATTCTGTTCTGCATACTCAAAAGACAAGAGTTCTCTCTGTAATAAGAAGGAGCAGAAAGAACTTCCAAGTTATTGTAAACCTGGGATTTCTCAGTGGACCCCCTGGTGAGTAGGAAAACAGAACGTGGGTTAAAGTCAGGGTAGGTTTATTAATACCTAAAAACGGGATAGTGAATTAATGGCTGGATGGTGTAAGGCAAGGATCCTGACTGCCCTCTTCCCCAGCATTCTAGATCTCATTCTACAGTTGAGCAGCAAATGTCAATAAGAATCAATGCCTTCTGTAAGTAGGGTCACACCCCAGACATCCTGTTCTCTCTCGTTTGATTTACCTTTTAATTTCCATGCTTGTGCTGGGAAATTGACATCACTACTTTTACTGGTGACCGAGCTTCCTAAATTGGGCTCAACATTTGCATGGGGCTTTGTAAGTAAATATTTTGTTTTGGTGAATTAAAGTTTTTATGGGGCATTGTTTATTTTGCATACCGATTTCATGTAATGGTCACCCTGGAGTCTCCTAAACTTTTTGAGAAGCAATGGGGTCACCAGGGGGAAAAGTAGAGGAAGTTAAAATCTTTTAAATTTCTAATGTTTTGATCAAGTATATATTAATTATATATGAAAGAGTATAAGGGATCATGAGACAGAGAAAAAGAGACATAGACAAAATAAAAAGCGATACTTGGCAGAAGAAGTATGTAATGGGTGCCAAAGGGAAGGATGCATGGAACCAACAGGAAAATAAGGAAAGGAGATGGAAAAGATGGAATAGAAGGAGGAAGGGGTAAGGGAAGAAGGAACGAATAAGGAAATAAGAAGGATGAAGTGAAGTGAAGGACATATTGAAAAATGTAAGGAATAACTGCCAAGATTCCTTAAGTTATTTTCTGCAGAGCAGGTGAAAGCATGTCTCATGTTAAATAAATAGGAACAGAAAAAACCTCCAATTCATGGTGCACCATATAATTTTCTGGGGACCCCCTGTTGTGTGGTAAGGTGGCCCCCTTCTGTGTATCAAAGTTAGCACTAAGTTAAGTAGGGAAAAGGTCCATTATTCCAAAAATGATACAGAGACTAATGTCGGCATAGGATATTGGAATGATCCTGAATCTTCTGTCCCATTAACTTCTAGATCTCATTCACCAGTTGCAGCCCAAATTTTCAGGAAAGACCAAGATCTTCTTTAAGTATGGTCACATCCCCGTATTCCTGTTCTCTTTAGATTGATTTACCTTTTAAAGTCCAGCTTTGTGCTGGAAGTTTTCATCACTGTGCTCCTTCTATTAAGTTTACAATGAGCTTTTGGCCTTGTAAGTAAAGAATATGATTTAGGGAAATATGTAATTCTCTTTGCATATATTTTGAAACTTAAAAGCTTCAGTAAAATGTTATGGCAAAAAAGGTCCCTATGTGAAAATGATTAAGAATTTTAGATGTCCATATGTTAATACTTTTGTCAAGCTCACCTCATTTTGATGAGGAATGTCAAATGGGTAGCAAGAGAATGAAAAAGAGTCAGAAAATAAGGGACATTTAGAAGAAGTAGGATGAAAGAGGGAAGAAGGGAAGAGAAAGGAAGGAAGGACGGAAGAAAGAAAGAGAGGAGGGAAGGAAGGATAAAAATGAAAAGATAAATTTTTACAATGGAAGGAAAAACAAACAATATTCAATGAGTTCCGTCTTGCATAACTGGGAGAAAGCAGTTCTCATGTTAATTAAGAAGGAACAGAAAGAACCTCCAAGTCCTTGTCACCCTGGGATTTCTCAGTGGAACCCCTGGTAAGTAGGAAAGGTGGCCCTGTGTTCCAATGAGGGAAGGTCCCATTATTCCAAAAAATGGGATTAGGGAGAGGAACGTCTGCACATTGTAATGCAATGACCCTGACTCCAATCTTCATTAAACTTCTAGATCTCCTTCATCAGTTGAGCACCAAGTATCAATAAGGAACAATATCCTTTCTACATAAGGGTCACATCCCAGTCATACTGTACTCTTTGGCTTGATTTACCTTTGAAAACCCAAACTTGTCCTGGGAATTTTCATCAATGTTTTTACCAGTGTCGTGCTCCCTCACTTGTGGACGGAATGCATTTGGGGCCTAGTAAGTAAATGTTGTGGCACAGGAAAATATGTGATTAACCCTTGCCTATATTTTAAAAATATAAAGTAAAATTAAGAAAAGTTTATGGTTAAAGAGGTCACTGAGGGAAAAAGCACAGGATTTGTAGGTGTAGATAACTTATTAATATTTTGACCTAGTGTGCCTCACTTCTATGCAAAGAGATCCAAAAGGATAGTGAGAGGACAAATGAAAGAGGGAGGAATCAAAGGACATTTAGCAGAAGTAGGATATAAATGGGGAAAGAGGGAGGAAAGCTAGAACAGCAGGAAGCAATGAAGGAAGGAAAGAGAAAAAGAGAGGGAATAACTGACCAGCACCAATTAATTCTCCTCAAGAGATTGGGGTCAAATCCAGTTTCACATTAATTCAAAAATGAGCAGAAGAAGCCACCATGTCACTGAGAGCCACTGATCTCTCAGTAGACCCCCCCGGTGAGTAGAAAAAGTAACCCTGGGTTAAAATGGGGGATAGGTCCATTAATTCCTAAAATGGGATAGAGAGTAATGGCTGGACAGTGTAAGGCAAGTATCCTGACTGCCCTCTTCCCCAACATTCTAGATCTCATTCTACAGTTGAGCAGCAAGTGTCAGTAATAATCAATGCCTTCTGTAATTATGGGTCATACCCCAGTCATCCTGTTCTCTCTGACTTGATTTACCTTTTAATTTCCAAGCTTATGCTGGGAAATTGTCATCACTACTTTTACTGGGACAAGCTTCGTAAATTGTGTTCCTCATTTGCATGGGATTTTGTAACTAAATATTGTGTTTTGGTTAACTAAATTTTTGTAGGGCATTGTTTATTGTGCATACCAATTTCATGGAATGGTCCACCCAGAGTCCCTAAAACTTTTTAAGAAAAAATTGGGTCACAAGGGGGAAAATACAGGAAGTTAAAATCATTAAAATTTTTAATGTTTTGACCAAGTATATAGTTGTATGTGAAAAAGTGCAAGGGATCACAAGAGAAAAAAGGCACTTGTACAAAATAAAAAAGGATACTTGGCAGATAAAGGATGTAATGGGGACCAAAGGAAAGGATGCAAGGAACCAACAAGAAAAATAGGAAGGAAGGAAGGAAGGAAGGAAGCAAGGAAGGAAGAGAAGGAAGAGAAAGAGGAAGGGGTAAAGGAGGAAGGAAGGTATGCAGGGAGAGGAGAGAAGGAAGGAAGGAAGGGAGGTAGGATGGAAGGAATAAGGAAGCAAGAATGATGAAGGATAAAGGAAGCACATATTTAAAAATTTAAAGAATAACTGCCAAGATTCGTTAAGTTTTTTTCTGCAGAGCCAGGTGAAAGCATGTCTCATTTTAATTTAAAAGGAACAGAAAGAAGCCCCAATTCATGGGCCACCACATAATTTTCAGGGGACCCCCTGTTGAGTAGGAAGGTAGCCCCCAGCTGAGTATCAAAGGTACCACTAAGAGACCCATTTTTCCAAAGATGCTAGAGAGACTACTGTCTACACAGGATATTGCAATGATCCTGACACCTCTGTTCCTTTAAATTCTAGATTTTGATCACCAATTGCAGCTCAAATTGTCAATAAGGACAAAGATCTTCTGTAAGTATGGTCACGTCCAAGTAATCCTGTTCCCTTTAGCTTGATTTACCTTTTAAAGTCCAGCCTTTTACTGGGAAGTTTTCATCAGTGTCTTTGCCAGTGGCGTGCTCCTTCACTTGTGGTTACAATGAGATTTCGGCCTTGTAAGAAAATAATATGATTTGAGGAAATATATAATTCTCTTTACATATATTTTGAAACTTAAAAGCTTTTATAAAAACTGTTAGGAAGAATGGAAGAGGTTAAAGAACGAAGGAGGGAAGGAAGGATAAAAATGAAAAGACAAATTTTAAAATGGAAGGAAAAGTGAACAAGATGCAGTGAATTCTTTTCTGCATAGCTGGGACAAAGGAGTTCTCACGTTAATTAAGAAGGAACAGAAAGAACTTCCAAGTCATTGTCAGCTTGGAATGTCTCATTGGACCCCCTGGTGAGTAGGAAAGTGGCCCCAGGTTTCAATTGGGGAAGGTCCCATTATTCCAAAAATAAGAGTAGGGAGAGGAATGTCTACACATTATAATGCAATGGCCCTGACTCCAGTCTTCCTTAAACTTCTAGATCTCCTTCATCAGTTGAGCACCAAGTGTCAATAAGGACCAATATCCTTTCTAAGTATGGGTCACATCCCAGTCATCCTGTTCACTTAGGCTTGATATACCTTTCAAAATCCATACTTGTCCTAGGAATTTTCATCAATGTTTTCACCAGTATCGTGCTCCCTCACGTATGGCCAGAATGTGTCTGCCGCCTGGTAAGTAAATGTTGTGGCACAGGAAAATATGTGATTGTGCTTGCCTTTGTTTTGAAAATAAATAGTAAAATTAGATATATTTATGTTAAAAGAAGTCACTGAGGGAAAAAGTACAGGATTTGTAGGTATATATAACTTACTGATATTTTGACCCAGTTTGCCTCACATCTATGAGAAGAGATCCAAAAGGATAGCAAGAGAACAAAAAAGAGAGGGAGAAATCAAAGGACATTTAGCAGAAGTAGGATATAAATGGGGAAAGAGGGAGGAAAGCTAGAAAGGCAGGAAGCAAGGAAGGAAGGGAAAAGAAAAAGGGATGGAAAAATGAAAAGTGAAGGAAAAACTGACCAGCACCAATTAATAATCATCAAGAGAGCGGGGTGAAATATAGTCTCACATTAATCTAGAAATGATCAGGATAAGCCTCCAAGTCACTAACAGCCAATGATCTTTCAGTGGACCCCCTGGTGAGTAGGAAAAGTGACCTTGGGTTAAAATGGGGTATAGGTCCCTTAATTCTGCAAATGGGATAGAGAGTAATGGCTGGACGGTGTAAGGCGAGGATCCTGACTGCCCTCTTCCCCAACATTCTAGATCTCATTCTTCAGTTGAGCAGCAAGTGTCAGTAACAACCAATGCCTTCTGTAAGTATGGGTCATACCCCACTCATCGGGTTTTCTCTGACTTGATTTACCTTTTAATTTCCAATATTGTGTTGGGAAATTGTCATCAGTACTTTTACTGGGGGCGAGCTTCCTAAATTGGGCTCATCATTCCCATAGGGGTTTGTAAGTAAATATTGTGTTTTGGCGAATTAAATTTTTTATGGGGCATTGCTTATTTTGCATACCGATTTCATGTAATGGTCAACTTGGAGTCCCCAAAACTTTTTAAGAAACAACGGGGTCAACAGGAGAAAAGTAAAGGAAGTGAAAATCTTTAAAATTTCTAATATTTCAACCAAGTATATAATCTTTAATATTTCTCTTATTTTGACCAAGTATATATTAGTTGTATGCAAAAGAATGGAAGGGATCAAAAGAGAGATAAAAAGAAACCGAGACAAAATAAAAAGAGATACTTGTCAGAAGAACAATATATAATGAGGGCCAAACGGAAGGATGTAAGCAACCAATAAAAAAAGAAGGAAGGCAGGAAGGAAGGATAAAGGGAAGGAAGAGAAGGAGGAAGGAGTAAAAGATGAATGGATGTATGGAGGGAGAGAAGGAGGGAAGGAACAAAGGAAGGGAGGAAGGATGAAGGATAAGTGAAGGACATATTTAAAAATGCAAGGAATAACAGCCAAAATTCGTTACATTATTTTCTGCAGAACCAGGTTAAAGCATGTCTCATGTTAATTAAAAAGGAAGAGAAAGAACCACCAAGTCATGATCGACCACATAATTTTCAGGGGACCCCCTGCTGAGTATCAAAGGTAGCACTAAGTTAAGTAGGGAAAAGACTCATTATTCCAAAAATGCTTTGGGGAGTACAGTTAGCACAGGATATTGCGATGATCCTGACTCCGCTGTTCCTTTAAGTTTTAGATCTCATTCACCAGTTGCAGCCTAAGTTTTCAGTAAGGACCAAGATCTACTGTAAGTGTGGTCACATCCCCGTATTCCTGTTCTCTTTAGCTTGATTTACGTTTTAAAATCCAGCCTTATACTGGGAAGTTTTTATCAGGGTTTTACAAGTGGCGTGTTCCTTCAATTGTGGTTACAATGAAATTTCGGCCTTGTACGTAAATAATATTATTTAGGTATATATATTATTCTCCTTGTAGATATTTTGAAACTTAAAAGCTTCAATAAAAATGTTATGGCAAAAAAGGTCCCTATGTGAAAATGTATAAGAATTTTATATATTCATTTCTAAATATTTTTACCAAGTTCATCTCATTTCGATGAGGAAAGTCAAATGGGTAGCAAGAGAATGGAAAAGAGAGACAGAAAATAAGGGACATTTAACAGAAGTAGGATGAAAGAGGGAAGAAGGGAAAAGAAAGAAAGGAAGGAAGAATGGAAGAGCTTAAGGAAGGAAAGAGGTAAGGAAGGATAAAAATGAAAAGAGAAATTTTAACATGGAATGAAAAACGAGCGCTATTCATTGAATTATTTTCTGCATAGCCAAGAGAAAGCGGTTCTCACCTTAATTCAGAAGGAACAGAAAGAACCTTTTAGTCCTTGTCACCCTGGGATTTCTCAGTGGACACCCTTGTGAGTAGGAAAGGTGGCCCCAGGTCCCAATTGGAGAAAGTCTCATTATTGCGAAAATCAGATTAGGGAGAGTGACATCTGCACATTATAATGCAATGATCCTGACTCATCTATTCTTTAAATTTATAGATCTCCATCATTTGAGGACCAAGTGTCAATAAGAACCAACGTCCTCTGTAAGTATGGGCCACATCCCAGTCATACGGTTCTCTTTGGCTTTATTTACCTTTTAAAATTGAAACTTGTCCTAGGAATGTTCATGAATGTTTTTACCAGTGGCGTGGTCCCTCACTTGTGGCCAGAATGAGTTTGGGGCCTGGTAAGTACATGTTGTGGCACATGAAAATATATGATTACCCTTGACTATTTTAGGAAAATAAAATGTAAAATTAAAAATATTTATGGTAAAAGAGGTCACTGAGGGAAAAAGTAAAGGATTTCTAGGTGTATGTAACATGTAGGTATATTTTGACCCAGTGTGCCTCACTTCTATGAGAAGAGATCCAAAAGGATAGCGAGAGAACAAATAAAATAGGGACAAATAAAAGGACATATAGCAGAAGTGGGATATAAGTGGAGAAAGAGGTAGGAAAGCTAGAACGACAGGATGCAATGAAGGAAGGAAAAAGAAAAAGTGAAGGAAAAACTGACCATCCCCATATTAATTATACTCAGGCAAGCGGGGTAAAATCCAGTCTCACATTAATCCAGAAATGATCAGGAGAAGCCTCCAAGTCTCTGACAGCCACTGATCTCTCAGTGGATCCTTTAGTGAGTAGGAAAAGTGACCCTCAGTTAAAATGTGTGATAGGTCCGTTTTTCCTAAAAAGGGATAGAGAGTAATGACTGAACGGTGTAAGGCAAGGATCCTGACTGCCCTCTTCCCCAACATTCTAGATCTCATTCTTCAGTTGAACAGCAAGTGTCAGTAACAATCAATGCCTTCTGTAAGTATGGGTCACACCCCAGTCATCCTGGTGTCTCTGACTTGATTACCTTTTAATTTCCAAGCTTATACTGGGAAATTGTCATCAGTACTTTTACTGGGGACAAACCTCCTAAATTGGGCTCATCATTCCCCTGGGACTTTGTAAGTAGATATGTGTTTTGGCGAATTAAATTTGTAATGGGGCATTGCTTATTTTGCATACCGATTTCATGTAATGGTCAACCTGGAGTCCCTAAAAGTTTTTAAGAAAAAATTGGGTCACAAGGGGGAAAATACAGGAAGTTTAAATCATTAAAATTTCTAATGTTTTGACCAAGTACATATTAATTTTATAGGAGAGAGTGCAAGGGATCACAAGAGAGAAAAAAAGAGACACATACAAAATAAAAAGTGATACTTGGATGTAATGGGGGCCAAAGGGAAGGATGCAAGTACAATAAGAAAAGAAGGAAGGAAGGAAGGAAGAAAATGAGGAAGGAGTAAGGGATTAAAGGAGGTATGGAGGTAGAGAAGGAGGGAGGATTGAAGGAAGGGGGGGGGATGGATAAAGGGTATGTGAAGGATATATTGAAAAATGTAAGCAATAACTGCCAAGATTCGTTAAGTTCTTTTCTGCAGAGCAAGTGAAATCATGTCTCATGTTAAATAAAAAGGAACAGAAAGAACCCCGAAGTCATTTTCGACTACATAATTTTCAGGGGACCCCCTGGTGAGTATGAAGGTGGCCCCCAACTGAGTATCAAAGGTAGCCCTAACTAGGGAAAAGGCCCATTATTCCAAAAATGCTACAGAGATTAATGTCTGCACAGGATATTGCAATGATCCTGACTCCTTTGTTACTTTAACTTCTAGATCTCATTGACGAATTGCAGCCCCCGTTGTCAATAAGGACCAAGATCTACTGTAAGTATTGTGGTCACATAATAAAGTGGTATAAATAAAATAAAATAGTAGCATATAAAATAAAGTAGTATAAATAAAATAAATAAAGTAGTCACATAGCAAAGTATGGTCACATCCACGTAATCCTGTTCTCTTTAGCTTCATTTACCTTTTAAAGTCCAGCCTGGTGCTGGGAAGTTTTCATCAGTGTTTTTGCCAGTGGCGTGCTCCTTCACTTGTAGTTACAGTGAGTTTTCAGCCTTGTAAGTAAAGAATATGATTTAGGGAAATCTATAATTCTCTTTGCATATATTTTGAAACTTAAAAGTTTCAATAAAAATTGTTATGGGAAAAAAAGGTCCCTATGTAAAAATGTAGAAGAATTTTAGATGTTCCTATTTAATATTTTTACCAAGTTAAGCTCATTTTGATGAGAAAAGTAAAATGTGTTGCAAGAGAATGAAAAAAGACAGAAAAGAAGGGACATTTAACAGAAGTAGGAAGAAAGAGGGAAGAAGGGAAGAGGAAGGAAGGGAGGTAGAGGATAAGTTAGGACGGAGAGAAGGAAGGATAAAAATGAAAAGATAAATTTTAAAATGGAAAGAAAAATGAACAAGATTCAATTAATTCTTTTCTGCATAGCCAGGAGAAAGAAGTTCTCACATTAATTAAGAAGGAACTGAAAGAACTTCCAAGTCGTTGTCAACTTGGGATTTCTCAGTGGACCCCCTAATGAGTAGGAATGGTAGCCCCGGGTTCCAATGGGGGAAGGTCCCATTATTCCAAAAATGAGATTAGGAAGAGTAACATCTTCATGTTATAATGGAATGGCCTGACTTCAGTCTTCCTTAAACTTCTAGATCTCCTTCATCCGATGAGCACCAAGTATCAATAAGGATCAATATCCTTTCTAAGTATGGTTCACATCCCAGTCATACTGTTCTCTTTGGCTTGATTTACCTTTTAAAATACAAACTTGTCCTAGGAATTTTCATCAATGTTTTTACCTGTTGCATGCACCCTCACTTGTGGCCAGAATAAGTTTGGGGCCTGGTAAGTAAATGTTGTGTGACAGGAAAATATTTGATTGCGCTTGTCTAAGTTTTGAAAATAAAAAATAAAATTAAATATATTTTTGGTTAAAGAGGACACTGAGCAAAAAAGTACAGGATTTGTAGGTGTTTATAACTTACTAATATGTTGACCCAGTGTGCCTCACTTCTATGAGATCCAAAAGGATATTGAGAGAACAAATAAAAAGGGAGAAATCAAAAGACATTTAGGAGAAGTAGGATATAAGTGGGGAAAGAGAGAAGAAAGCTACAAAGGCAGGAAGCAAGGAACGAAGGAAACATAAAAAGGGATGGAAAAAGAAAAAGTGAAGGAATTTCATTTAATTCTCCTCAGGAGAGTGGGTGAAATCCAGTCTCACATTAACCCAAAAGTGATCAGGAGCAGCCTCCAAGTCACTAAAAGTCACTGATCTCTCAGTGGACCCCCCGGTGAGTAGGAAAAGTGACCGTGGGTTAAATTGGGGGATAGGTCCCTTAATGGTCAACCTGGAGTCCCCAAAAACTTTTTGAGAAACAATGGAGTCACCAGGGGAAAAAGTACAGGAAGTTAAAATCTTTAAAATTTCTAATATTTTGACCAAGTATATATTAGTTGTATGCAAAAGAGTGCAAGGGATCATGAGAGAGATAAAAAGAAACAGAGACAAAATAAAAAGAGATACTTAGCAGAAGAAAGATATATAATGGAGGCCAAACAGAAGGATGTAACCAATCAATAAAAAAAGGAAGGAAGAAAGAAAGGAAGAGGAGGAAGGGGTAAAAGATGAATGGAGGTATGGAGGGAAAGAAGGAGGGAAGGAACGAAGGAAGGGAGAAAGGATGAAGGATAAGTGAAAGACATATTTTAAAATGTAAGGAATTACTGCCAAGATTCGTTAAGTTATTTTCTGCAGAGCAGGTGAAAGCGTGTCTCATGTTAAATAAAAAGGGAGAGAAAGAACCACCAAGTCATGGTGGACCACATAATTTTCAGGGGACCCCCTGCTGAGTATCAAAGGTAGTACTAAGTTAAGTAGGAATAAGGCCCATTATTCCCAAAATGCTATGGGGAATACAGTTTGCACAGGATATTGCAATGATCCTGACTTCTCTGTTCCTTTAACTTCTAGATCTCATTGACCAGTTGCAGCCCAAGTTGTCAGTAAGGACCAAGATGTACTGTAAGTATGGTCACATTGCCCTATTCCTGTTCTCTTTAGCGTGAGTTACCTTTGAAAATCCAGCCCTGTGCTGGGAAGTTTTCTTCAGTATCTTTGCCAGTGGCGTGCTCCTTCAATTGTGGTTACAATGAATTTTCGGTCTTGTAAGTAAAAAATAGGATTTGGGGAAATATATAATTCTCCTTGCATATATTTTGAAATTTAAAAGCTTCAATAAAAACTGTTATGGCATAAAAGGTCCCTCTGTGAAAATGTATAAGAATTTTAGATGTACATATCTTAACATTTTCACCAAGTTCACCTGATTTCAATGAGGAAAGTCAAATGGGTAGCAAGAGAATGAAAAAGAGAGACAGAAAATATGGGACATTTAATAGAAGTAGGATGAAAATGGGAAGAAGGGAAAAGAAAGGAAGGAAGGAACAATAGAAGAGGTTAAGGAAGGAAGGAGGGAAGGAAGGATAAAAATGACATATAAATTTTAACATGGAAGCAAAAACAAACAAGATTCAATGAATTCTTTTCTGCATAGCAGGGAGAAAGCGGTTCTCACATTAATTAAGAAGGAACAGAAAGAATCCCCAAGTCATTGTCAACCTGCGATTTCTCAGTGGACCCTCTAGTGAGTAGGAAAGGTGGCCCCCGGGTCCAATACGGGAAGGTCCCATTATTCCAAAAATAAGATTAGGGAGAGGAACGTCTGCACATTATAATGCAATGGCACTGACTCCAGTCTTCCTTAAACTTCTAAATCTCCTTCATCAGTTGAGCATCAAGTGTTAGTAAGGCCCAATATCCTCTCGAAGTATGGGTCACATCCCAGTCATACTGTTCTCTTTGGTTTGATTTACCTTTGAAAATCCAAACTTGTCCTGGGAATTTTCATCAATGTTTTTATCAGTGGTGTGCTCCCTCACTTGTGGCCAGAATGTGTTTGGGCCTGGTAAGTAAATGTTGCAACGCAGGAAAATATATGATTACTCTTGCCTAGGATTTTAAAATAAAAAGTAAAATTCAAAAAAAATTTATGGTTAAAGAGGTCCCTGAGGGAAAAAGTACAGGATTTGTAGGTGTATATAACTTAATAATATTTTGACCCAGCATGCCTCACTTCTATGAGATCTGAAAGGATAGCGAGAGAAGAAATAAAAGAGGGAGATATCAAAGGATATTTAGGAGAAGTAGGATCTAAATGGGGAAAGAGGTAGGAAAGTTACAAAGGCTGGAAGCAATGAAGGAAGGAAAGAGAAAAAGGGATGGAAAAATAAAAAGTGCACAAAAAACTGACTAGCACCAATTAATGCTCATCAGGAGAGCCGGGTGAAGTATGGTCTCACATTAATCCAGAAATGATAAGGAGCAGCCTCCAAGTCACTGATAGCCACTGATCTCTCAGTCAACCCCCGGTGAGTAGGAAAAGTGACCCTGGGTTAAAAGGGGGAAAGGTCCCTTAATTCTAAAAACGGGATAGACAGTAATGACTGGACGGTGTAAGGCAAGTATCCTGACTGCCCTCTTCCCCAACATTCTAGATCTCATTCTACAACTGAGCAGCAAGTGTCAGTAAGAATCAATGCCTTCTCTAAGTATGGGTCACACCCCAGTCATCTTGTTTGCTCTGACTTGATTTACATTTTCAAATTCAGGCTCTTCCTGGGAAATTGATATCAGTATATTTACTGGGGACAAGCTTCCCAAATTGAGCTCTTTATTCCCATGGGGCTTTGTAAGTAAATATTGTGTTTTGGCTAATTAATTTTTTATGGGACATTGTTTATTTTGCATACCAATATCATATAATGGTCAACATGGGGTCCCCTAAAACTTTTTAAGAAAAAATGGGGTCACCAGGGGGAAAAGTACAGGAAGTGGAAATCTTTCTAATGTTTTAACTAATATTTTACTAATGTTAAGTATATATTAATTGTATACAAAAGAGTGCAAGCCATCATGAGAGAGAGAAAAAAAGATAGAGAATAAATAAAAAGGGATACTTGGCACAAGAAGGATATAATGTGGCTAAAGGGAAGGATGCAAGAAAGAAGTAAGAAAAGAAGGAAGTATGGAAGGAAGGAAAGAAAGAAGAAAGGAAGGAAAGAAGGAAGGAAGCACCGAAGGAAGGATGGAAGGAAGGGAGAAAAGAAGGAAGGAAGGAAGAGATGGAGAAAGGGGTAAGAGAGGAAGGGAGTATGGAGAGAAATAAAGAGGGAAGGAATGAAGGAAGGGAGGAAGGATGAAGGGTAAGTGAAGGACATATTTTAAAATGTAAGGAATAACTCCCAAGATTCCTTAAGTTATTTTCTGGAGAGCAGGTGAAAGCATTTTTCATGTTACTTAAAAAAGAACAGAAAGAACTCCCAAGTCATGGTCGACCACATAATTCTCAGGGAAGCCCCTGTTGAGTAGGAAGGTGGCCTCCTGCTGTGTATCAAAAGTAGCCCTAGTTAAGTAAGGAAAAGGCCCATTATTCCAAAAATGCTACAGGGACTACAGTTTGCACAGGATATTGCAATGATCCTGACTCCTCTGTTCCTTTAACTTCTAGATCTCATTCACCAGTTGCAGCCCAAGTTGTCAGTAAGTACCAAGATCTACTGTAAGTATGGTCATATCCAAGTAATCCTGTTCTCTTTAGCTTGGTTTACTTTTTAAAGTCCAGCCTTTGTGCTGTGAAGTTTTCATCAGTGTCTTTGCCAGTGATGTGCTCCTTCAATTGTGGTTACAATGAGATTTTGGCCTTGTGAGTAAATAATATGATTTAGGGAAATATATAATTCTCCTTGCATATATTTTGAAACTTAAAATCTTCAATAAAAACTGTTATGGCAAAAAGGTCCCTATGTGAAAATGTATAAGAATTTTAGATGTTCATATGTTAATATCTTTACAAAGTTCACCTCATTTCGATGAGGAAAGTCAAATGGGTAGCAAGAGAATGAAAAAGAGAGACACAAAATCAGGGACATTTACTAGAAATAAGATGAAAGGGGGTAGAAGGGAAGAGAATGGAAGGAAGGAAGGAAGGAAGGAAGGAAGGAAGGAAGGAAGAATGGAACCGGTTAAGGACTGAAGGAGGAAGGATAAAAATGAAAAGATAAATTTTAAAAGGGAAGGAAAAATGAACAAGATTCAATGAATTCTTTTCTGCATACCAGGAAGAAAAGAGTTCTCACGTTGATTAAGAAGGAACAGAAAGAACCTCCAACTCATTGTCAACCTGGGATTTCTCAGTGGACCCCCTGGTGAGTAGGAAAGTTGGACTTTGGTCACAATGGGGGAAGGCCCATAGTTCCAAAAATGAGATTACAGAGAGTAATGTCTGCACATTATAATGCAATGACCGTGACTCCAGTCTTCCTTAAACTTCTAGATCTTCTTCATCAATTGAGCACCAAGTGTCAATAAGGACCAAAATCCTTTCTAAGTATGGGTCACTTCCCAGGCATACTGTTCTCTTTGGCTTGATTTAGCTTTTAAAATCCAAACTTGTCCTGGTAAATTTCATCAATGTTTTTTCCCAGTGGTGTGCTTCCTCACTTGTGGCCAGAATGTGTTTGGGGCCTGGTAAGTAAATGTTGTGGTGCAAGAAAATATAGGATTGCGCTTGCCTATGTTTTAAAAATATGAAGTAAAATTAAGAAAAGTCTATGCTTAAAGAGTCACTGAGGGAAAAAGGAAAGGATTTGTAGGTGTATATAATGTACTAATATTTTGGCCCACTGTGCCTCACTTCTATGCGAAGAGATCCAAAATGAGAGTGAGAGAACAAAAAATAGAGGGAGAAGTCAAAAGGATATTTAGCAGAAGAAGGATATAAGCTGGGAAATTGGGAGGAAAGCTAGAAAGGCAGGAAGCAAGGAAGGAATAAAAGATAAATAGGGAGGGAAAAACTGACCAGACCCAATTAATTCTCCTCAGGAGTGAGGGGTGAAATCCAGTCTCACATTAATCCAGAAATGATGAAGAGAAGCCTCCAAGTCACTGACAACCACTGATCTCTCAGTGGACCCCCTGGACAGTAGGAAAGGTGACCCTGAGTTAAAATGGGGGATAGGTCCATTTTTCCAAAAACGGGATAGAGAGCAAAGACTGGATGGTATAAGATAAGGATCCTGACTGCGCTCTTCCCCAACATTCTAGATCTCATTCTACAGTTGAGCAGCAAATATCAATAAGAATCAATGTCTTCTGTAAGTATGGGTCACACCCCAGACATCCTGTTCTCTCTACTTTGATTTACCCTTTAATTTCCATGCTTGTGCTGGGAAATTGTCATCACTACTTTTACTGGGGAAGAGCTTCCTAAATTGGGCTCATCATTTGCATGGGGCTTTGTAAGTAAATATTTTGTTTTGGCGAATTAAATTTTTTATGGGGCATTACTTATTTTGCATATAGATTTCATGTAATGGTCAACCTGGAGTCCCCAAAACTTTTTAAGAAACAATGGGGTCAACAGGGGGGAAAGGAGAGGACGTTAAAATCTTTAAAATTACTAATAGTTTGACCAAGTATATATTAATTATATATGAAAGAGTGCAAGGGAACATGAGACAGAGAAAATGAGACAGATACAAAATAAAAAGCAATACTTGGCAGAAGAAGGATGTAATAGGGGCCAAAGGGAAGGATGCAAGGAAGCAACAAGAAAATAAGGAAGGAAGATGTGAAGGATGGAATAGAAGGAGGAAGGGGTAAGGAAGGAAGGAAGGAATAAGGAAATAAGAAGGATGAAGTGAAGTGAAGGACATATTGAAAAATGTAAGGAATAACTGTAAAGATTCCTTGTTATTTTCTGCAGAGCAGGTGAAAGCATGTCTCATGTTAAATAAAAAGTAACAGAAAGAACCTCCAATTCATGGTGCACCATATAATTTTCAGGGGACCCCCTGTTGTGTAGGAAGGTGGGCCCCTTCTGGGTATCAAAGGTAGCACTAAGTTAAGTAGGGAAAAGATCCATCATTCCAAAAATGCTACAGAGACTAATGTCTGCATAGTATGTTGCAATAATCCTGACTCTTCTGTCCCTTTAACTTCTAGATCTCATTCACCAGTTGCAGCCCAAGTTGTCAGGAAGGACCAAGATCTTCCATAAGTATGGTGCCATCCATGTGATCCTGTTCTGTTTAGCTTGATTTACCTTTTAAAGTCCAGCCTTATGCTGGGAAGTTTTCATCACTGTGCTCCTTCAATTGTGGTGACAATGAGCTTTTGGCCTTCTAAGTAAATAATATGATTTAGGGAAATATATAATTCTCCTTGCATATATTTTGAAACTTAAAAGCTGCAATAAAATATGTTATGGCAAAAAAGGTCCCTATGTGAAAATGTATAAGAATTTTACATATTCCTATCTTAATACTTTTATCAAGTTCACCTCATTTTGATGAGGAATATCAAATGGGGAGCAAGAGAATGAAAAAGAGAGTAAGAAAATAAGGGACATTTAGTAGACGTAGGATGAAAGAGGGAAGAAGGGAAGAGGAAGGAAGGAAGGAAAGAAGGAAGGAAGGAAGGAAAGAAGAAAGGAACCAGGGAAGGAAGGATAAAAATGAAAAGATAAATTTTACAAGTTAAGGAAAAACAAACAATATTCAATGAGTTCCGTTCTGCATAGCTGGGAGAAAGCAGTTCTCATGTTTATTAAGAAGGAACAGAAAGAACCTCCAAGTCCTTGTCACCCTGGGATTTCTCAGTGGACTCCCTGGTGAGTAGGAAAGGTGGCCGTGTGTTCCAATGGAGAAAGTCCCATTATTCCAAAAAATGAGATTGGGGAGAGGAACATCTGCACATTGTAATGCAATGACCCTGACTCCAGTCTTCCTTAAACTTCTAGATCTCCATCAGTTGGGAACCAAGTGTCAATAAAGACCAGTATCCTTTCTACATAAGGATCACATCCCAGTCATACTGTTCTCTTTGGCTTGATTTAACTTTTAAAACCCAAACTTGTTTTGGAAATTTATATCAAAGTTTTTACCAGTGGTGTGCTCCCTCACTTAGGGCCAGAATGCATTTGGGGCCTGGTAAATAAATGTTGTGGTGCAGGAAAATATATTATTAACACTTGCCTACATTTAAAAAATATAAATAAAATTTAGAAAAGTTTATGGTTAAAGAGGTCACTGTGGGAAAAAGCACAGGATTTGTAGGTGTATATAACTTACTAATATTTTGACCCAGTGTGCCTCACTTCTATGAGAAGAGATCCAAAAGGATAGCGGGAGAATAAATGAAAGAGGGAGGAATCAAAGGACATTTAGCAGAAGTAGGATATAAATGGGGAAAGAAGGAGGAAAGCTAGAACGGCAGGAAGCAATGAAGGAAGGAAAGAGAAAAAGAAAGGGAAAAACTGACCAGCACCAATTAATTCTCCTCAGGAGATTGAGGTCAAATCCAGTCTCACATTAATACAGAAATGATGAGAAGCCTCTAAATCACTGACAGCCATTGATCTCTTAGTGGACCCCCTGGTGAGTAGGAAAAGTGACCCTGGGTTAAAAGGGGGAAAGGTCCCTTAATTCCTCAAATGTGATAGAGAGTAATGGCTGGACAGTATAAGGCAAGTATCCTGACTGCCCTCTTCCCCAACATTCTAGATCTCATTCTACAGTTGAGCAGCAAGTGTCAGTAAGAATCAATGTCTTCTGTAAGTATGGGTCACACCCCAGGCATCGTGTTCTCTCTGACTTGATTTACCTTTTAATTTCCAAGCTTATGCTGGGAAATTGTCATCACTACTTTTACTGGGACGAGCTTCCTAAATTGGGTTCCTCATTTACATGGGATTTTGTAAGTAAATATTGTTTTGGTAAATTAAATTTTTTATACGGCATTGTTTATTTTGCATACCGATTTCGTGTAATGGTCAACTTGGAGTCCATAAAACTTTGTAATACAAAATTGGGTCACAAGGGAGAAAATACAGGCAGTTAAAATCATTAAAATTTTTAATGTTTTGAACAAGTATATAGTTGTATGTGAAAAAGTGCAAGGGATCACAAGAGAAAAAAGGCACTTGTACAAAATTAAAAAGGATACTTGGCAGAAAAAGGATGTAATGGGGGCCAAAGGGAAGGATGCAAGGAAGCAATGAGAAAAGAAGGAAGGAAGGAAGAAAGGAAGGTACGAAGGAAGAAAGAAGGGAAGGAAGGAAGGAAGGAAGGAAGGAAGGAAGGAAGGAAGGAAGGAAGGAAAGAAGGAAGGAAGGAAGGAAGAGAAGGAGGAGGGGGTAAGGGAGGGAGGGAGGTATACAGGGAGAGAAGGAGAGGACAGAAGGAAGAGAGGTAGGACAGAAGGAATAAGGAAGCAAGAATGATAAAGGATAAAGGAAGGACATATTTAAAAATGTAAAGAATAACTGCCAAGATTCGTTAAGTTATTTTCTGCAGATTCAGGTGAAAGCATGTCTCATTTTAATTAAAAAGGAACCGAAAGAAGAACCAATTCTTGGGCGAACACATAATTTTCAGGGGACCCTCTGTTGAGTAGGAAGGTAGCCCCCCTGCTGAGTATCAAAGGTACCACTAAGAGGCCCATTATTCCAAAAATGGTACAGAGACTACTGTCTGCAAAGGATATTGCTATGATCCTTACTCCTCTGTTATGTAAATTCTAGATTTCGATCACCAATTGCTGCCCAACTTGTCAATGAGGACCAAGATCTTCTGTAAGTATGGTCACATCCACATAATCCTTTTTTCTTTGGCTTGATTTACCTTTTCAAGTCCAGCCTTTGCTGGGAAGTTTTCATCAGTGTTTTTGCCAATGGCGTCCTCCTTCACTTGTGGTTACAATGAAGATTTTGGCCTTGTAAGGAAAGAATATGATTTGAGGAAATATATGCTTCTCCTTGCAGATATTTTGAAACTTAAAAGCTTTTATAAAAACTGTTATGAAGAATGGAAGAAGTTAAGGAAGGATGGAGGGAAGGAAGGATAATAATGAAAAGACAAATTTTAAAATGCAAGGAAAAACAAACAAGATGCAGTGAATTCTTTTCTGCATAGCCAGGACAAAGGAGTTCTCATGTTAATTAAGAAGGAACAGAAAGAACTTCCAAGTCGTTGTCAGCTTGGGAATTCTCAGTGGACCCCCTGGTGAGTAAGAAAGGTGGCACTGGGTTCCAATGGAGGAAGGTCCCATTATTCTAAAAAATGAGATTAGGGAGAGGAACGTCTGCACATTGTAATGCAATGGCCCTGACTCCAGTCTTCCTTAAACTTCTAGATCTCCTTCATTAGTTGAGCACCAAGTGTCAATAAGGACCAATATCCTTTCTAAGTATGGGTCACATCCCAGTCATCCTGTTCACTTAGGCTTGATTTACCTTTCAAAATCCAAACTTGTCTTGGGAATTTTCATCAATGTTTTTACCAGTGGCGTGCTCCCTCACGTGTGGCCAGAATGCGTTTGCTGCCTGGTAAGTAAATGTTGTGGCACAGGAAAATATATGATTCTGCTTGCCTTTGTTTTGAAAATAAAAATAAAAATTAAATATATTTATCGTAGAAGAAGTGATTGAGGGAAAAGTTACAGAATTTGTAGGTATATATAACTTACTGATATTTTGACCCAATGTGCCTCATATCTATGTGGAGAGATCCAAAAGGATAATGAGAGACCAAAAAAGAGAATGAGAATTCTATCAAAGGATATTTAGCAGAAGTAGGATATAAATGGGGAAAGAGGGAGGAAAGCTAGAAAGGCAGGAAGCAAGGAAGGAAAGAAAGAGAAAAAGGGATGGAAAAATAAAAAGTGAAGGAAAAACTGACTAGCACCAATTAATAATCATCAAGAGAGTGGGGTGAAATATAGTCTTACATTAATCCCAAAATGATCAGGAGAAGCCTCCAAGTCACTAACAGCCAGTGATCTCTCAGTGGACCCCTTGGTGAGTAGGAAAAGTGACCTTGGGTTAAAATGGAGGATAGGTCCCTTTATTTCTAAAACGGGATAGAGTAATGGCTGGATGGTGTAAGGCAAGGATTCTGACTGCCCTCTTCCCCAACATTCTAGATCTCATTCTACAGTTGAGCAGCAAGTGTCAGTAAGAATCAATACCTTCTGTAAATATGGGTCACACCCCACTCATTGGCTTCTCTCTGACATTATTTACCTTTTAATTTCCAATCTTTTGCTGGGAAATTTTCATCAGTACTTTTATTGGGGATGAGCTTCCTAAATTGGGCTCCTAATTCCCATGGGGGTTTGTAAGTAAATATTGTGTTTTGGCGAATTAAAATTTTTATGGGCATTGCTTATTTTGCATAGAGATTTCATATCATGGTCAATCTGGAGTTTCCTACAACTTTTTAAGAAAAAATGGGGTCACCGGGGGAAAAGTACAGGAAGTCCAAATCTTTAAAATTTGTAATGTTTTGACCAAGTATATAATCTTTAATATTTCTCTTATTTTGACCAAGTATATATTAGTTGTATGCAAAAGAGTGGAAGGGATCACAAGAGAGATAAAAAGAAACAGAGAAAAAATAAAAAGAGATACTTGGCAGAAGAACGATATATAATGAGGGCCAAACAGAAGGATGTAAGCAACCAATAAAAAAAGAAGGAAGGAAGGAAGAGAAGGAGGAAGGGGTAAAAGATGAATGGAAGTATGGAGGGAGAGAAGGAGGGAAGGAAAGAAAGAAGGGGGGAAGGATTAAGGATAAGTGAAGGACATATTTAAAAATGTAAGGAATAACTGTGAAAATTCATTACATTATTTTCTGCAGAACCAGGTTAAAGCATGTCTCATGTTAATTAAAAAGTAAGAGCAAGAACCACCAAGGCAATTCAACCACATAATTTTCAGGGACCCCCTGCTGAGTATCAAAGGTAGCACTAAGTTAAGTAGGGAAAAGTCTCATTATTCCAAAAATGCTCTGGGGACTACAGTTTGCACAAGATATTGCAACGATCCTGACTCCTCTGTCCCTTTAACTTTTAGATCTTATTCACCAGTTGCAGCCCAATTTGTCAGTAAGGACCAAGATCTACTGTAAGTGTGGTCACATCCCAGTATTCCTATTCTCTTTAGCTTGACTTACGTTTTAAAATCGAGCCTTGTACTGGGAAGTTTTTATCAGGGTTTTTATAAGTGGCGTGTTCCTTCAATTGTGGTTACAATGAGATTCCGGCCTTGTAAGTAAATAATATTATTTAGGTAAATATATTATTCTCCTTGTAGATATTTTGAAACTTAAAAGCTTCAATAAAAATATTATGGCAAAAAAGGTACCTACATGAAAATGTATAAGAATTTTATATATTCATTTCTAAATATTTTTACCAAGTTCATCTCATTTCAGTGAGGAAAGTCAAATGGGTAGCAAGAGATTGAAAAAGAGAGACAGAAAATAAGGGACATTTAACAGAAGTGGGATGAAAGAGGGAAAAGAAAGAAAGGAAGGAATAAGGGAAGAGGTTAAGGAAGGAAAGAGGTAAGGGAGGATAAAATGAAAAGATAAATTTTAAAATGGAAGGAAAATGGAACAAGATTCAATGAATTCTTTTCTGCATAGCTGGGAGAAAGGAGTTGTCATGTTAATTAAGATGGCACAGAAAGAACCTCCAAGTCTTTGTCACCCTGGGATTTTTCAGTGGACCCCCTGGGGAGTAGTAAAGTTGCCCCTGGTTTCCAATAGGGGAAGATCCCATTATTCCAAAAATGAGCTTGGGGTGAGGAATGTCTGCACGCTATAATGCAATGGCCCTGAGTGTCCAGTCTTCCTTAAACTTCTAGACCTCCTTCATCAGTTGAGCACCAAGTGTCAATAAGGACGAATATCCTTTCTAAGTATGGGTCATGTCCCAGTCATACTGATTTCTTTGGCTTGATTTTCCTTTTAAAATCCAAACTTGTGCTGGGAATGTATATCACTGTTTTTACCAGTGGCGTGCTTTCTCACTTGTGGCCAGAATGCGTTTAGGACCTGGTAAGTAAATGTTGTGGTGCAGGAAAATATTTGATTGCGCTTGTCTACGTTTTGAAAATAAAAAGTAAAATCAAATATATTTTTGGTTAAAGAGGACACTGAGCAAAAACGTACAGAATTTGTAGGTGTATATAACTTACTAATATTTTGACCCAGTGTGCCTTACTTCTCTGAGATCCAAAAAGATAGTGAGGAAACAAATAAAAGAGGGAGAACTCAAAGGACATTTAGCAGAAGTAGGATATAAGTGGGGAAAGCTACAAAGGCAGGAAGCAAGGAACAAAGGAAGGATAAAAAGGGATGGAAAATAAAAAGTGAAGGAAAAAGTGACCAGATCCAATTAATCTTCTTGAGGATAGCAGGGTAAAATCAAGTCTCACATTAATCCAAAAATGATCAGGAGCAGTCTCCAAGTTACTGACGGCCACTGATCTCTCTGTGGACCCCCTGGTGAGTAGGAAAAGTGATCCTGGGTTAAAATGGAGGAAAGGTCCATTAATTCCTCACATCGGATAGAGAATAAAGGCTCGACAGTATAAGTCAAGGATCCTGACTGCCCTCTTCCCCAACATTCTAGATCTCATTCTACAGTTGAACAACAAGTATCAATAATAGTCAATGCCTTCTGTAAGTATGAGTCACACCCCAGGCATCCTGTTCTCTCTGACTTGATTTACCTTTTAATTTCCAAGCTTCTGCTGGAAAATTGTCATCAGTACATTTACTGGGGTTGAGCTTACTAAATTCGGCTCATAATTTGCATGGGGATTCGTAAGTAAATATTGTGTTTTTTGCAAATTAAATTTTTTATGGGGCATTGCTTATTTTGCATACCGATTTCATATAATGATCAACATGGAGTCCCTTACAATTTTTAAGAAAAAATGTGTTTTCTAGAGACTAAAGTAAAGGAAGTTAAAATCTTTAAAATTTCTAAAGTTTTGACCAAGTATCTATTATTTGTATCTGAAAGAGTGCAAGGGGATCAAGAGAGAGAGAAAAAGAGAGAGAGACAAAATATAAAGGGATACTTGGCAGAAGAAGGATGTAATGGGGGCTAAAGGGAAGGATGGAAGGAACCATTAAGAAAAGAACGAAGGAATAAGGAAGCAAGAAAGAAGAAGGATAAAGGAAGGACATATTTAAAAATGTAAGGAATAACTGCCAAGATTCATTAATTATTTTCTGCAGAGCCAGGTGAAAGCAAGTCTCATTAATTAAAAAGGAAAAGAAAGATCCCCAAAGTCATGGTCGACCATATAATTTTCAGGGGATGCCCTGGTGAGTAGGAAGGTGGCCCCCTGCTGGGTATCAGAGTTGGCACTAAGAGGCCCATTATACCAAAAATGCTAAGGAGACTAATGTCTGCACAGGATATTGGAATGATTCTGACTCCTCTGTTCCTTTAACTTGTAGATCTCATTCACCAGTTGCAGCCCAAGTTGTCAATAAGGACCAAGACCTTCTATAAGTATGGTCACATCAACATAATTCTGTTCCCTTTAGCTTGATTTACCTTTTAAATCCAGCCTTAGTGCTGGGAAGTTTTCATCAGTGTCTTTGCCAGTGGCGTCCTCCTTCACTTGTGGTGACAATGAGTTTTTGTAATAATAGGATTTGGGGAAATATATAATTCTCCTTGCACATATTTTGAAACTTTAAAGTTTGAATAAAAACTGTTATGGCAAAAAGGTCCCTATGTGAAAATGTATAAGAATTTTAGATGTTCATATCTTAATATGTTTATCAAGTTCACTTCATTTCAATGAGAAAAGTCAAAGGATTAGTAAGAGAATAAAAAAGAGACACAGAAAATAAGGGACATTTAACAGAAGTAGGATGCAAGAGGGAAAAGGGAAAGAGAAAGAAAGGAAGGAAGGAAGGTAGAGGATAAGTAAGGACCGAAGGAAGGAAGGATAAAAAGGAAAAGACAAATTTTAACATGGAAGGAAAAACAAATAAGATGCAATGAATTCTTTTCTGCATAGCCAGGAGAAAGAAATTCTCACGTTAATTAAGAAGGAACAGAAAGAACTTCCAAGACATTGTCAACTTGGGATTTCTCAGTGGACCCCCTGGTGAGTAGGAAAGGTGGCCATGGGTTCCAATAGGGGAAGGTCCCATTATTCCAAAAATGAGATTAGGGATAGTAACGTCTGCACATTATAATGCAGTTGCCCTAATTCCAGTCTTTCTTAAACTTCTACGTCTCCTTCATCAGTTGAGCACCAAGTGTCAATAAGGATCAATATCCTTTCTAAGTAAGGGTCACATCCCAGTCATACTGTTCTCTTTGGCTTAATTTACCTTTCAAAATCCTAACTTGTCCTGGGAATTTTCATCAATGCTTTTACCAGTGGCGTGCTCCATCACTTGTGGCCAGAATGCATTTGCGGTCTGGTAAGTAAATGTTGTGGCGTAGGAAAATATATGATTGCGCTTGCCTATGTTTTGAAAATAAAAAGTAAATTTAAATATATTTTTGGTTAAAAAGGACACTGAGCAAAAAAGTAACGTATTTGTAGGTGTATATAATTTACTAATATTTTGTTCCAGTGTGCCTCACTTCTATGAGAAGAGATCCAAAATGATAGCGAGAGACCACATGAGAGAGGGAGGAATCAAAGGATATTTAGGAGAGAAATAGGATATATGTGGGGAAAAAGGGAGGAAAGCTACAAACACAGGAAGCAAGGAACTAAGGAAAGATAAAAAGGGATGGAGAAATAAAAAGTAAAGGAAAAACTGAGGAGCCCTAATTAATTCTCCTCAGGATAGCGGGGTGATTAATCCAGAAATGATCAGGAGAAGCCTCACTGACAGCCACTGATCTCTCAGTGGACCCCTGGTGAGTAGGAAAAGTGACCCTGGGTTAAAATGGGGGATAGGTCCCTTAATTCCTAAAATGCAAATGAGAATAATGCTGAATGGTCTAAGGCAAGGATCCTGACTGCCCTCTTCCCCAACATTCTAGATCTCATTCTACAGTTGAACAGCAAGTGTCAGTAACAATCAATGCCTTCTGTAAGTATGGGTCACACCCCAGACATCCTGTTCTCTCTGACTTGATTTACCTTTTAATTTCCAAGCTTGTGCTGGGAAATTGTCATGAATACTTTTACTTGGGACGAGCTTCCTAAATTGGGCTTATCATTCGCATGGGGGTTTGTAAGTAAATATTGTGTTTTGGGGAATTAAATTTTTATGGGGTATTGCTTATTTTGCATACCGATTTCATGTAATGGTCAACCTGGAGTCCCCAAAAGTTTTTAAGGAACAATGGGGTCATCAGGGGAAAAAGTACAGGAATTTGAAATCTGTTAAATGGCTACTGTTTTGACCTAATATCTATTAGTTATATGTGAAAGAGTGCAAGGGATCACAAGAGAGAGAAAAATAAACAGAGACACAATAAAAAGCGATACTTGGCAGAAGAAAGATATATAATGGGGGCCAAAGGGAAGGATGCAAGGAACAAATAAAAAAAGAACAAAGGAAGGAAGAAAGGAAGGAAGAGAAGGAGAAAGGGGTAAAAGATGAAAGGTGGTATGGAGGGAGAGAAGGAGGGAAGGAATGAAGGGAGGAAGGAGGAAGGATAAGTGAAGGACTTATTTAAAAATGTAAGGAATAAGTGCCAGGGTTTGTAATTTTCTACAGAGCAGGTGAAAGCATGTCTCATGTTAAATAAAAAGGAGCAGAAAGAACCCCCAATCATGTTTGACCGCATAATTTTCAGGTGACCCCTGCTAAGTACCAAAGGTAGCACTAAGTTGAGTAAGGAAAAGGCCCATTATTCCAAAAATGCTACAGGGACTACAATTTTCACAGGATATTGTAATGGTCCTGACTCCTCTGTTACTTTAACTCCTAGACCTCATTCACCAGTTGCTGCCCAAGTTGTCAGGAAGGACCAAGATCTACTGTAAGTATGGTCACATCCAAGTAATCCTGTTCTCTTTAGCTTGATTTACCTTTTCAAGTCCAGCCCTGTGCTGGGAAGCTTTCATCAGTATCTTTGCCAGTGGCGTGCTCCTTCAATTGTGGTTACAATGGGTTTTTGGCCTTGTAAGCAAATAATATGATTTAGGCAAATATATAATTCTCCTTGCATATATTTTGAAACTTAAAAGCTTCAATAAAAACTGTTAAGGCATAAAAGGTCCCCATGTGAAAATGTACAAGAATTTTAGATGTTCCTATTTTATTTTTTTACCAAGTTCACCTCATTTTGATGAGGAAAGTCAAATGGGTAGCAAGAGAATGAAAAAGAGAGACAGAAAATAAGGGACCTTTAGTATAAGTAGGATGAAAGAGGTAAGAAGATAAGATAAAAGAAGCATGGAAGGAAGTAAAGAAGAATGGAAGGGGTTAAGGAAGAAAGGATAAAAATGAAAAGACAAATTTTAAAATGGTAGGAAAAACCGACAAGATTCAATGAATTCTTTTCTGCACAGCTGGGAGAAAGTGGTTCTCATGTTATTAAAAAGGAACAGAAAGAACCTCCAAGTCATTGTCAACTTGAAATGTCTCAGTGGACGCCCTGGTCAGTAGGAAAGGTGGGTCCGGGTTCCAATGGGGGAAGGTTCCATTATTACAAAAATGAGATTAGGGAGAGTAACGTCTGCATACTATAATGCAATGGCCCTGACTCCAGTCTTCCTTAAACTTCTAGATCTCCTTCATTAGTTGAGCACCAAGTGTCAATAAGGACCAATATCCTTTCTAAGTATGGGTCACATCCCAGTCATCCTGTTCACTTAGGCTTGATTTACCTTTCAAAATCCAAACTTGTCTTGGGAATTTTCATCAGTGTTTTTACCAGTGGTGTGCTCCCTCACGTGTGGCCAGAATGTGTTTGGGGCCTGGTAAGTAAATGTTGGTGCACAAGAAAATATATGATTACTCTTGCCTATGTTTTTAAAATTAAAATTAAAATAAAAAAAATTATGGTTAAAGAGGTCACTGAGGAAAAAAATACAAGATTTATAGGTTTGGATAACTTAGTAATATTTTGACTCAGTGTGCTTCACTTCTATGAGAAGAGATCCAAAAGGATAGGGAGAGAACAAATAAAAGAGGGAGAAATCAATGCACATTTAGCAGAAGTAGGATATAAGTGGGGAAAGAGGGAAGAAAGCTACAAATGAAGGAAGGAAGGAAGAAAGGAAGGAAGGAAGGAAGGAAGGAAGGAAGGAAGGAAGGAAGGAAGGAAGGAAGGAAGGAAAGAGAAAAAGGATGGAAAAATAAAAAGTGAAGGAAAAACTGACCAGCACCAATTAATTCTTCTCAGGAAATTGGGGTCAAATCCAGTCTCACATTAATCCAAAAATGATCAGAAGAAGCCACCATATCACTGACAGCCACTGATCTCTCAGTAGACCCCCCTGGTGAGTAGAAAAAGTAACCTGGGTTAAAATGGGGGATAGGTCCAATTAATTCCTCAAATGGGATAGAGAGTAATGGCTGGACGCTGTAAGACAAGGATCCTGACTGCCCTCTTCCCCAACATTCTAGATCTCATTCTACAGTTGAGCAGCAAGTGTCAGTAATAATCAATGCCTTCTGTAAGTATGGGATACACAACAGTCATCCTGTTCTCTCTACTTGATTTACCTTTTTAAGTTCAAGCTTGTGCTGGGAAATTGTCATCAGTACTTTTACTGGGGATGAGCTTCCTAAAATGGGGCTCGTCATTCGCATGGGGCTTTGTAAGTAAATATTGTGTTTTGGGGTATTAAATTTTTTATGTTGCATTGCTTATTTTGCATACCGATTTCATATAATGGGCAACCTCAAGTCCCCTAAAACTTTTTAAGAAAAAATGGGGTCGCCAGGGGTAAAAGTACAGGAAGTGGAAATCTTTAAAATTTCTAATGTTTTGACTAATGTTTGATTAATGTTACGTATATATTAATTGTTTACGAAAGAGTGCAAGGCATCAGGAGCGAGACAAAAAAAGACAGAGACAAAATAACAAGGGATACTTGGCAGAAGAAGGATATAATGGTGGCCAAAGGGAAGGATGCAAGGAAGAAGTAAGAAAATAAGGAAGGAAGGAAGGAAGCAAGGAAGGAAGGAAGAAGGAAGAGATGGAGGAAGAAGGGGGAAGGGAGGAAGGGCGGTATGGAGGGAGATAAGGAGGGAAGGGAGGAAGAATTAAGGGTAAGTGAAGGACATATTTAAAAATGTAAGGAATAATTGCCAAGATTCGTTAAGTTATTTTCTACAGAGCAGGTGAAAGCATGTCTCATGTTACTTAAAAAGGAACAGAAAGGACTTCCAAGTCATGGTCGACCACATAATTCTCTGGGGACCCCCTGTTGAGTAGGAAGGTGGCCCCCTGCTGATTATGAAAAGTAGCCCTAAGTTAAGTAAAGAAAAGGCCCATTATTCCAAAAATGCTACAGAATCCAGTGTCTACACAGGATATTGCAATGATCCAGACACCTCTGTTCCTTTAACTTTTAGATCTCATTCACCACTTGCAGCCCAAGTTGTCAGTAGGACCAAGATCTACTGTAAGTATTGTGCCATCCACTTAATCCTGTTGCGCTTACCCATGTTTTGAAAATAAAAATAAAAATTAAATAAATTTATGGTTAAAGAGAACAATGAGGGGAAAAGTATAGGATTTGTAGATCTATGTAACCCAGTGTGCCTCACTTCTATGAGAAGAGATCCAAAAGGATAGCCAGAGAACAAAATAGAGAGGGAGAAATCAAAGGAGATTTAGCAGAAGTAGGATATAAGTGGGGAAAGAGGGAAGAAAGCTAGAAAGGCAAGAAGCAATGAGGGAAGGAAAGAGTAGCACTAAGTTAAGTAGGGATAAGGCCCATTATTCCAAAAATTCTATGGAGACTAATGTCTGCACAGGATATTGCAATGATCCTGACTCCTCTGTTCCTTTAACTTCTAGATCTCATTGACCAGTTGCAGCCCAAGTTGTCAGTAAGGACAAAGATGTACTGTAAGTATGGTCACATCGCCATATTCCTGTTCTCTTTAGCTTGAGTTACCTTTTAAAGTCCAGCCTCGTACTGGGAAGTTTTCATCAATGTCTTTGCCAGTGGCATCCTCCTCCAATTGTGGTTACAATTAGTTTTCAGCCTTGTAAGTAAATAATAGGATTTGGGGAAATATATAATTCTCCTTGCAAATATTTTGAAACTTAAAAGCTTTTATAAAAACTGTTATGGCAAAAAATGTCCCTTTGTGAAAATGTATAAGAATTTTAGATGTTCATATCTTATTTTCACCAAGTTCACGTAATTTCAATGAGGAAAGTCAAATTGGTAGCAAGAGAATGAAAAGGAGAGACTGAAAATAAGGGACATTTAATGGAAGTAGGATTAAAAAGGGAAGAAGGGAAAAGGAATGAAGGAAGGAAGAATGAAAGAGGTTAAGGAAAGGAAGGAGGGAAGGAAGGATAAAAATGAAAAGATAAATTTTAAAATGAAAGGAAAAATGAACAAGATTCAATCAATTCTTTTCTGCACAGCTGGGAGGAAGCAGTTCTCATGTTAATTAAGAAGGAACATAAAGAACCTCCAAGTCATTGTCAACCTGGGATTTCTCAGTGGACCCCCTGGTGAGTAAGAAAGGTGGCCGAGGTCCCAATGGGGGAAGGTCCCATTATTCCAAAAATGAGATTAGGGAGAGTAACATCTTCATGTTATAATGTAATGGCCTGACTTCAGTCTTCCTTAAACTTCTAGATCTCCTTCATCAGATGAGCACCAAGTATCAATAAGGATCAATATCCTTTCTAAGTATGGGTCACATCCCAGTCATACTGTTCTGTTAGGCTTGATTTACCTTTCAAAATCCAAACTTATCCTGGGAATTTTCATCAATGTTTTTACCAGTGGCGTGCTCCCTCACGTGTGGCCAGAATACATTTGCGGCCTGATAAGTAAATGTTGTGGTGCAGGAAAATGTATGATTACCCTTGCCTATGTTTTGAAAATAAAAAGTAAAATTAAAAATATTCATGGTAAAAGAAGTCACTGATGGAAAAAGTACAGGATTTGTAGGTGGATGTAACTTATAGGTATATTTTGACCCACTGTGCTTCACCTCCTATGAGAAGTGATCCAAAAGGATAGCGAGAGAACAAATAAAAGAGGTAGAAATCAAAGGACATTTAGCAGACGTAGGATATCCGTGAGGAAATAGGAAAGCTAGAAAGGTAGGAAGGAAGGAAGGAAAGATAAAAAGGGATGGAAAAAGAAAAAGTGGAGGAAAAGCTGACCAGCTCCAATTATTTCTCAACAGGAGTTCGGGGTGAAATCCAGTCTCACATTACTTCAAAAATAATCAGGAGAAACTTCCAAGTCACTGACAGTCACTGATCTCTCAGTGGATCCCCTAGTGGTTAGGAAAAGTGACCCTGGGTTCAACTGGGGGATGGGTCCATTAATTCTTCCAATGGGATAGAGAGTAATGGCTGGCAAGGATCCTGACTGCCCTCTTCCCCAACATTCTAGATCTCATTCTACAGTTGAGCAGCAAGTGTCAATAAAAATCAATGCCTTCTGTAAATATGGGTCACACCCCAGTCATCCTGTTGTCTCTGACTTGATTTGCCTTTTAATTTCCAAGCTTGTACTGGGAAATTGTCATCACTACTTTTACTAGGGATCAGCTTCCTATATTGGGCTCGTCATTCGCATGGGGCTTTGTAAGTAAATGTTTGTGTTTTGGTGAATTAAATTTTTATGGGGCATTGTTTATTTTGCATACCGATTTCATGTAATGGTCAACCTTGAGTCCCCTAAAACTTTTTTAAGAAACAGTGGGGTTACCAGGGGGGAAAGTACAGGAAGTGAAAAATCTTTAAATTTTCTAATGTTTTGACCAAGTGTTTATTAGTTGTATCTTAAAGAGTGCAAGGGATCACGAGAGAAAAAAAGAAACAGAGACAAAATAAAAAGGGATACTTGGCAAAAGAAGGATATAATCGTGGCCAAAGGGAAGGATGTGAGGAACAAATAAGAAAAGAAGAAAGGAAGGAAGGAAGGAAAGGAGGGAGGGAGGGAGGGAGGAAGAAGAAAGGAAGGAAGGAAGGAAGGAAGGAAGGAAGGAAGGAAGGAAGGAAGGAAGGAAGGAAGGAAGGAAGGAAGGAAGAGAAGGTGGAAGGGGTTAAGGGAGGAAGGGAAGTATGCAGGGAGAGAAGGAGGGAAGGAAGGAAGGAAGGAAGGGAAGAAGTAAGGAAGAAGGAAACAAGAAGGATAAAGGATAAAGGAAGGACATATTTAAAAATGTAAGGAATAAATGCCAAGATTAGTTATTTTCTGTAGAGCAGGTGAAAACATGTCTCATATTAATTAAAAAGGAACAGAAAGAACCCCCAAGAAAATGGTCGAGCACATAAGTCTCAGGGGACCCCCTGTTGAGTAGGAAGGTCGCCCCCTGCTGTGTATCAAAAGTAACCCTAAGTTAAGTAAGGAAAAGGCCCATTATTCCAAAAATGCTACAGGGACTACACTTTGCAAAGGATATTGCAATGATCCTGACTCCTCTGTTCCTTTAACTTCTAGATCTCATTCACCAATTACAGCCTAAGTTGTCATAAGGACCAAGATCTTCTGTAAGTATGGTCACATCCAAGTAATCCTGTTCTCTTTAGCTTGATTTACCTTTGAAAGTCCAGCCTTGTGCTGGGAAATTTTCATCAGTGTCTTTGCCAGTGGCGGTCATCCTTCACTTGGGGTTACAATGAGTTTTCACCCTTGTAAGTAAGTAATATGATTTAGGCAAATATATAATTCTCCTTGCATATATGTTGAAACTTAAAAGCTTCAATAAAAACTGTTATTGCAAAAAAGGTCCCTATGTGAAAATGTATAAAAATGTTAGATGTTTATATCTTAATAGCTTTACCAAGTTCACCTCATTTTGATGAGGAAAGTCAAATGGGTAGCAAGAGAATGAAAAAGAGAGATAGAAAATAAGGGACCTTTAGTAGAAGTAGGATGAAAGAGGTAAGAAGGGACAGGAAAGGAAGGAAGGAAGGAAGGAAGGAAGGATAAAAATGAAAAGGCAAATTTTAACACAGAAGGAAAAACGAACAAGATTCAATGAATTCTTTTCTGCATAGCTGGAAGAAAAGAGTTCTCACATTAATTTAGAAGGAACAGAAAGAATCTCGAAGTACTTGTCAACCTGGGATTTCTCAGGTGACCCCCTGGAGAGTAGGAAAGGTGGCCACGGATTCCAATGGGGGAAGTTCCCATTATTCCAAAAATAAGATTAGGGAGAGGGACGTCTGCACAGTATAATGCAAGGGCCCTGACTCCAGTCTTCCTTAAACTTCTAGATCTCCTTCCTCAGTTGAGCACCAAGTGTCAATAAGGACCAATATCCTTTCTAAGTATGGGTCACATCCCAGTCATACTGTTCTCTTTTGCTTGATTTACCTTTTAATTTCCAAGCTTGTGCTGGGAAATTGTCTTGAGTACTTTTACTGGGGACTAGCCGCCTAAATTAGGCTCTTCATTCGCATGGGTCTTTCTAAGTAAATATTGTGTTTTTCGAATTAAAATTTTTATAAGGCATTGTTTAATTTGCATACTGATTTCTTCTAATGGTCAACCTGGAGTCCGCAAAACTTTTTAAGAAAAAAATGGGGTCACCAGGAGGAAAAGTACAGGAAGTGGAAATCTTATGTGAAAGAGTGCAAGGGATCATGAGAGAGAGAAAAAGAGATAGAGACAAAAAAAAGGGCCACTTGGCAGAAGAAGGTTGTAATGGGAGCTGAAGGGAAGAATGCAAGGAAGCAATAAGAAGGAAGGAAGGAAGTAAAGGAAGAAAGGAAGAGAAAGAGGAAGGGATAAGGGAGAAAGCGAGGCATGGAGGGAGGGAAGGAGGGAAGGCAGGAAGGGAGGAAGGAATGAAGGAATAAGGAAGCAAGAAGGATGAAGGTTAAGTGAAGGCCTTATTTAAATATGTAAGGAATAAGATTCATTAAGTTATTTTCTGCAGAGCCAGGTGAAAGCATGTCTCATGTTAATTAAAAAGGAACAGAAAGAATCACCAAGTCATGGTGGACCACATCATTTCCTGGTTAACCCCTGCTGGGAATCAAAATTAGCACTAAGTTAAGTAGGGATAAGGCCTATTATTCCAAAAATGCTACAGAGACTAATGTCTGCACAGGACATTACAATGATCCTGACTTCTCTGTCTCTTTAAATTCTAGATCTCATTCACCACTTGCAGCCCAGGTTGTCAATAAGGACCAAGATCTTCTGTAAGTATGGTCACATCCACCTATTTCTGTTCTCTTTAGCTTGATTCACCTTTGAAAATCCAGCCTTGTGCTGGGAAGTTTTCATCAGTGTCTTTGCCAGTGGCTACTTCCTTCAATTGTGATTACAATAATTTTTTGGCCTTGTAAGTAAACAGTATGATTTAGGGAAATATATAATCCTTCTTGCATATATTTTGAAACTTAAAAGCTAAAATAAAAACTGTTATGGCAAAAAAGGTCCCTATGTGAAAATGTATAAGAATTTTAGATGTTCATATCTCAATATCTTTACCAAGTTCACCTCATTTCGATGAAGAAAGCCAAATAGGTAGCAAGAGAATGAAAAAGAGAGACAGAAAATCAGGGACATTTAGTAGAAATAGGATGAAAGAGGGAAGAAGGGAAGATGAAGGAAGGAAGGAAGGAAGGAAGGAAGGAAGGAAGGAAGGAAGGAAGGAAGGAAGGAAGGAAGGAAAGAAGGAAGGAAGGAAAGAAGGAAGGAAGAAAAAATGGAAGAGGTTAAGGAAGGAAGAAGGGAAGGAAGGATAAAAATGAAAAGATAAATTTTAAAATGGAAGGAAAAATGAACAAGATTCAATGAATTCTTTTCTGCATACCCGGGAGAAAAGAGTTCTCTTGTTAATTAAAAAGGAAGAGAAAGGACCTCCAAGTCTTTGGTACCCTGGGATTTCTCAGTGGACCGGCTGGTGAGTAGGAAAGGTGGCCCCGTGTTCCAATGGGGGAAGTTCCCATTATTCCAAAAATGAGATTAGGGAGAGTAACGTCTTCACACTATAATGCAATGGCCCTGACTCCAGTCTTCCTAACTTCTAGATCTCCTTCATCAGTTGAGCACCAAGTGTCAATAAGGACCAATATCCTTTCTAAGTATGGGTCACATCCCAGTTATACTGTTCTCTTTGGCTTGATTTACCTTTTAAAATCCAAACTTATCCTGGGAAATTTCATCAATGTTTTTACCAGTGGCGTGCTCCCTCACTTGCGGCCAGAATGTGTTTGGGGCATATTAAATAAATGTTGTGGCGCAGGAAAATATATGATTGCACTTGCCTATATTTTAAAAATATAAAGTAAAATGAAGAAAACTTTATCGGTAAAAGAGGTTACTGAGGGAAAAAGCACAGGATGTGTAGGTGTATATATCTCACTAATATTTTGACCCAGTGTGCCTCATCTATGAGAAGAGATGGAAAAGGATAGCGAGACAACAACAACAACAACAACAACAAAAAAAAAAAAAAAAAAAAAAAAAAAAAAAGAGGGAGAAATCAAATGACATTTAGCAGAAGTCGGATATAAGTGGGGAAAGAGGGAGGAAAGCTAGAAACTCAGGAAGCAATGAAGGAAGGAAAGATAAAAAGTGAATGAAAAACTGAACAGTCCCAATTAATTCTCCTCAGGAGATTGGTGTGAAATCCAGTCTCACATTAATGCAGAAATGATTAGGAGAAGCCTCCAAGTCACTGACAGCCACTGATCTCTCCTTGGACCCCCTGGTGATTAGGAAACCATTCCATGGGTTCAACTGAGGGAAAGGTCCATTCATTCGTCAAATGGGATAGAAAGCAATGGCTGGACGGTGTATGGCAGGGATCCTGACTACCCTCTTCCCCAACATTCTAGATCTCATTCTACAGTTGAGCAGCACGTGTCAGTAAGAATCAATGCCTTCTATAAGTATGGGTCATATCCCAGTCATCTTGTTCTCTTTGACTTGATTTACCTTTTAATTTCCAAGCTTGTACTGGGAAATTGTCATCAGTACTTTTACTGGTGACGAGCTTCCTAAATTGGGCTCATCATTCACATGGGGCTTTGTAAGTAAATATTGTGTTTTGGCGAATTAAATTTTTTATGGGGCATTGTTTATTTTGCATACCGATTTCATGTAATGGTCAACCTGGAGTCCCCAAAACTTTTAAAGAAAAAATGGGGTCATCAGGGGAAAAAGTACAGGAAGTAAAAATCTTTAAAATTTCTAATGTTTTAACCAAGTATCTATTAGTTGTATGTGAAAGAGTGTAAGGGATCACGAGAGAGAGAAAAAGAGACACAGATAAAATAAAAAGCGATACTTGGCAGAAGAAGGATGTTATGGGGGCCAAAGGGAAGGATGCAAGGACGCAATAGGAAAATAAGGAAGGAAGATAGGAAGGAAGGAATAGAAGGAGGAAGGGGTAGGGAGGAAGGAAAGAATAAGTAAATAAGAAGGATGAAGTGAAGTGAAGGACATATTTAAAAATGTAAGGAATAACTGCCAAGATTCCTTGAGTTATTTTCTGCAGAGCAGGTGAAAGCATGTCTCATGTTAAATAAAAAGGAACAGAAAGAACCTCCATTTCAAGGTCCACCACATAATTTTCAGGGGACCCCCTGTTGTGTATGAAGGTGGCCCCCTGCTGGTTATCAAAGGTAGCACTAAGTTTAGTAGGGGAAAGGCCCATTATTCCAAAAATGCTAAGGAGACTAATGTCTGCACCAAATATTGCAAAGATCCTGACTCCTCTGTTGCTTTAACTTCTCGATCTCATTCACCAGTTGCAGCCCAAATTTTCAGTAAGGACCAAGATCTTCCGTAAGTATGGTGACATCCCCGTATTCCTGTTCTCTTTAGCTTGATTTACCTTTTAAGTCCAGCCTTTGTGCTGGGAAGTTTTCGTAAGTGTCATTGCCAGTGGTGTGCTCCTTCAATTGTGGTTACAATGAGATTTAGGCCTTGTAAGTAAATAATATGATTTAGGGAAATATGTAATTCTCCTTGCATTTATTTTGAAACTTAAAAGCTTCAATAAAATATGTTATGGCAAAATTGTGAAAATTACTAAGAATTTTAGATGTTCATATCTTAATACTTTTATCAAGTTCACCTCATTTCAATGAGGAAAGTCAAATTGGTGGCAAGAGAATGAAGAGAAACAGAAAATTAGGGACAGTTAGTAGAAGTAGGATGAAGGAGGGAAGAATGGAAGATAAAAGAAAGAAGAAAGGAAGGATGGAAGGAAGGATTAAAATGAAAGGAGAAATTTTTAAATTGACAGAAAAACCCACAAGATTCAATGAATTCTTTTCTGCATAGCTGAGAGAAAGCAGTTCTTACATTAATTAAGAAGGAAGAGCAAGAACTTCCCAGACACTGTCAACGTACGTGTTATTTCTCAGTGGACCCCCTGGTGAGTAGGAAAAGTGGTCACAGGTTCCAATGGGGGAAGGTCCCATTATTCCAAAAATGAGATTAGGGAGAGTAATGTCTGCACATTATGATGCAATGGCCCTGACTCCATTCTTCCTTAAACTTCTAGATCTCCTTCATCTATTGAGCACCAAGTGTCAATAAGGACACTTTCTAACTATGGGTCACATACCAATCATACTGTTGTCTTTGGTTTGATTTACCTTTGAAAATCCAAACATGTCCTGGGAATTTTCATCAATGTTTTTACCAGTGCCGTGTTCCCTCACATGTGCCCAGAATGCGCTTGCAGCATGGTAAGTAAATGTTGTAGCGCAGGAAAATATATGATTAACCCTTGCCTATATTTTTAAAATATAAAGTAAAATTTAAAAAAATTTATGGTTAAAGACGTCACTGAAGGAAAAAGCACAGGATTTGTAGGTGTATGTAACTTACTGATATTTTGACGCAGTGTGCCTCACTTCCATGAGATCCAAAAGGATAGTGAGAGAACAAATAAAAGAGGGAGAAATCAAAGGACCTTTAGCAGAAGTAGGATATATAAGTGGGAAAAGAGGGAGGAAAGCTAGAAACGCAGGAAGGAAGGAAGGAAGGAAGGAAGGAAGGAAGGAAGGAAGGAAGGAAGGAAGGAAGGAAGGAAAGACAAAACGGGATGGAAAAATAAAAAGTGAATGAAAAACTGACCAGACCCAATTAATTCTCCTCAGATGAGCAGGGTGAAATCCAGTCTCAAATTAATCCAGAAATGATCAGGAGAAGCCTCCAAGTCACTGACAGCCACTGATCTCTCAGTGGACCCCCTGGTGAGTAGGAAAACAGACCCTGGGGGGGAAAGGTCCCTTAATTCCTCAAGTGGGATAGAGAGTAATGGCTGGATGCTGTAAGGCAAGGATCCTGACTGCCCTCTTCCCCAACATTCTAGATCTCATTCTACAGTTGAGCAGCAAGTGTCAGTAATAATCAATGCCTTCTGTAAGTATGGGTCACACCCCAGTCATCCTGTTGTCTCTGACTTGATTTACCTTTTAATTTCCAAGCTTGTGCTGGGAAATTTTCATCAACTTTACTGGGGACTAACCTCCTAAATTGGGCTCATCATTCCCCTGGGGCTTTGTAAGTAAATATTTTGTTTCACGCAGTTATATTTTACTATCAGGCATTGATTCCTTTGCATACCAGTTTTATATAAATGTAAACCACGAATCCCCTAAAAATTTTTAAAAGAAAACAGGTTACAAGGGCAAAACTACAGGAAGCTGAACAATTTAAAACTTTTTATATTTTGAACAAGCATTTGTAAGTTCTATGAGAAAAAGAATTAAATGGACAGCAAGTGAGAGAAAAAGAGAGAAAAATTGAAAGGACATATAATTGAAAAAGTATGTAAAGTGGGTCATACAGAGGGATTGAAGTAACATACTAAAAATGAGGCAAGGTAGGAAGCTAAGAAGGAAGAAATGACAGAAGAAAGGGAAGAAGGAAGGATCAAAAGGGAAGGGCAAATTTAACAATGGAAGGAAAAACTGACATGACTCATGGAATTACTATCTGTAGTGTTGGCTGAAAGCATGTCTCATGTTAATTAAAAAGGAACAGAAATAACTTGCAAGTCAAGGTCTACCACATAATTCTTAGGGGAACCTCTGGTGAGTAGGAAAGGTTGCCCACTGCTGAGTGTCAGAGATGGCCGTGGGTTAAAATGGGGAAAAGTCCCATTATTCCAGAAAAGTCATAGAAACTAATGCCTACACAGTATAATGCTATGATCACAACTCCTCTATTCCTTAAAATTCTAGATCTCATTCACTAGTTGAATACCAATGTCAGTAAGGACCAAGATAGTCCATAAGTATGGGTTACTCCCAGTCATCCTCTTCCTTTTGGCTTAATTTACCTTTTAAAATCCAACCTTGTGTTAGGACATTTTCATAAATGTATTTACCAGCGGTGGTGAACTTAACTTGTGCTCCGCATGTGTATGTGGCTTTTTAAGTAAATGATGTGTTTCAGGAAAGAATAAATCATGTTCATACCAGTTTCATATAATGATAAACATGGAGTCCCCTAACAATTGTTAAGAAAAGAGGGGTCACCTGGGATAAAAGTCACAGGAAGATTAACTCTTTAAAACTTGTAATATTTTCACCAAATAAATATCAGTTGTATGAGAAAAACAGTGAAATGGATAATGAGAGAGAAGGAAAAAGAGACAAAAAATAAAAAGGGACACATATAAGAAGGATGTATTGGGAGATAGAGGGAGGGATAGAAGGAACAAGCAAGGAAGAAAGGAAGGATAGATGGAAGGAAGGAAGGAAAGATGGAGGAAGGAAGGAAGGATAAAAAGGATAAAAATGGAAAGCTAAATTTCAAAATGGAAGGAACGACTGACAACATTCATTGAATTCTTTTCTTCATCACCAGTGAAAGCACCTCTCACATTAAATATAACAGAAAAGAAAGTACCACTAAGTCATTGTCAATCTTGGATATCTCAGTGGACCCCCTGGTGAATAGGAATGGTGCCCCCCCTGCTGGTATAAAATGTGGAACTGGATTAAAATCGGGGAAGGTCCCAGTATTCCAAAAATGCTACAAGAGATTAATATCTGCACAGTTTAATGCACTGATCCTGACTCCTCTGTTCCTTTAAACTCTAGATCTCATTCACTAGTTGAGCACCAAGTGTGAATAAGGAAGGACCAAGATCATCTGTAAGCATGGGTCACATCGCAGTCATTCTCTTTCCTTTGGCTTAATTTACTTTTTGAAAATCCAACCTTGTGTTAGGACATTTTCATCAATATCTTTACTGGTGCTGGCAAACTCCTTATCTTGTGCTCAGCAATTTGCCTAGGGATTTGTAAATATTGTGTTTGGGGAAAGTATATTTTCCTTTTGGACTCTGATTACTTTGCATACCAATGGCCTATAATGTTAAACCTGGAATCTCCTAAAACTGTTTAAGAAAAAATTCGTCATCGGGGGAAAAGTACAGGAACGTTAACTCTTCAAAACGTGTAACATGTTGACCAAGTATATGTTAGTTCTATGAGAAAAACAGTGAACTGGATAATGAGATTGAAGGGGAAAGAGCCAGAAAAATAGACACATATATCAGAAGAAGGATGTAATTAGGGATAGAGAGAGGGATGGAAGGAACAAGAAAGAAAGAAGGGAAGGACAGAAGGAAGGAAGGATGGATGAAGAAAAAGGGAAGGATAGATTTTAAAATGTAATTAAAAATTGACAACATTCATTAAATTATTATCTGCAGAGCTGGGTTAAAGCATGTCTCTTGTTAATTAAAAAGGAACAGAAAGAATCTCCAAGTTGTTGCTGAATACATAATTCTCAGGGGAACCCCTGGTGAGTAGGAAAGGTGGCAACCTGCCAAATATCAAAGGTGCCACTAGGTTAAAGTAGGGAAAAGGACCGTTATTCCAAAAATGGTACACCAACTAATGTCTGCACAGGATATTGCAGTGATCCTGACTTTTCTCTTTAAATTCTAGATTTCATTCAGTTGCACCCTAGGTTATCAATAATGACCAATATCTTCTTTAAGTATGGGCTTCATCCAAGTAATCCTGTTCATTTTGGCTTGATTTACCTTTGAAAATCCAACCTTGTGCTGGGAAATTGTCATCAGTACTGTTACTGCAGACTAGCTCCTTAAATTATGCTAATCGTTCGCATGGGACTTTGTAAGTAAATAGTGTTTTTGAGGAAATTGTATTTTACTAAGAGGCATTGATTTTTTTTGCATATTGATTTCATATAATGGTAAACCTGGAGTCCTTTATAACTTTTTAAGAAAAAAGGGGTCACCAGGGGAAAAAATTCAGGAACCTTGGCTCTTTAAAACTTGGAATATTTAGACCAAGTATATATCAGTGCTATGAGAAAAAGAGTATAATAGGTCGCAAGAGAGAAATAAAGGAGACAGAGAAAAATGACAAGGGACACTTAGCAGAAGAAGGATGTAATAGGAGACAAAGGGAAGGATGCAAGGAACAAACAAGTGAGGGAAGGAAGGAAGGAAGAAAGGGAGGGAGCAGGGGAAGGAATGAGGAAGGAAAGAAGGAAAAAGAAAGATGAATAAAAAGGGAAGGACAAATTTAAAAATGGAAGGAAAAACTGCCAAGATTCATTAAATTCTTATCTGTAGAGCCGGGTGAAAGCCATGTCTCAGGTTAATTAAAAAGGAACAGAAAGAACCTCCCAGTCATGGTCGACCACAGAATTCTCAGGGGGACTCCTGCTGAGTATCAATGGAGGCTATGGGTTAAAGTGGGTAAAACGCCCATAATTCCAAAGATGCTACAGAGACTAATGTCTGCACAGTATAATGCAATGATGCTAACTTGTCTCTTCCTTAAATTTCTAGATCTCTTCCATCTCTTCCATAAGGACCAATATTTTTCATAAGTATGGGTCACATCCCAGTTGTCCTGTTCTCTTTGGCTTAATTTACCTTTTGAAAAACAACCTTATGCTCGAAAGTTTTCTTCAATACTTTTACCAAGGGCTGACTCCTTAAATTGTGCTCGACGTTTGTATGGTGTTTTGTAAGTAAATATTGCGCTTCAGGAAATTATATTTTACTCTCAGGCATTGGTTCCTTTGCACACGGATTTCATATAATGGTAAACCAGGAGTCCCCTAAAATTTTTTGAAGGAAAAGGAATCACAAGGGAAAAAAGTGCAGCAAGCTGGATGCTTTAAAACTTGTTTTTTGGAAATTATATTTTACTATGTGGCATTGATTACTTTGCATACCTATGTCATGTTGTGTTTTGGGAAATTCTATTTTACTAAAAGGGATAGAATTGTTTGCATACCAGTTTCATATAATGGTAAACCTGGAGGCCCCTAAAATTTTTAAGAAAAAAAGGGTCACCAGGGATAAAAAGTACTCTTTAAACCTTGTAATGTTTTGACCCTATATATATATATATATATCAATTATATGATAAAAAGGGAGAAATGGAGAGCAAGAGAGAAAGAAAAAGAGACAGAGAAAAATAAAAGGGATACTTAGCAAAAAAAAGTATATAAAGTAGGTCATAGGGAGTGATGGAAGGAATCAAAGAAAGGAGGGAAGGAAGAAGGGAAGGCAGGAAATTAGAATGGAATGAAGGAAGAAAGGGAGGAAGGAAGCATATAAAAGGGAAGGACCAATTTAAAAATGGAAGGAAAACTGACAAGATTCATTGAATTTTTATCTGCATAGCTGGAAGAATGCACTTCTCACATTAATTAAAAGGAACAGAAAGAAGCTCTAAGTCATTGTCAACCTCACATTTCTCAGTGGACCACCTGGGGAGTAGGAAAGATGGCCCCCTGCTGAGTATCAAAGGTGGTCCTTGGTTAAATGGGGGAAAGTCCCATTATTCCAAAAATGCTGCGGAGATTAATGTCTGCATGGTACAGTGCAATGATCCTGACTTGTCTCTCCTTTAAAATTCTAGATCTCATTCACCAGTTGGGCACCAAGTCTCAATAAGGACCACGATTGTCCATAAGTATGGGTCACATCCCAGTCATCCTGTTTTCTCTGGCTTTATTTATCTTTTAAAATCCAACCTTGTGGTAGGGAATTTTTATCCATTCTTTTACCCTTTGCTAGCTTCTTAAATTGTGCTCATCATTTGTATGTATGTGGTTTTGTAAGTAAATGTTGTGTTTCAAGAAATTATATTTTACTCTCAGGCATTGATTCCTTTGCACACGGATTTCATGTAATGGTAAACCTGTTGTCTCCTAAAAATTCTTAAGAAAGAGAAAGGGTCACCAGAGGAAAAAGTACAGGAAGCTTACCTCTTTAAACCTTACCAATATTTTAACTACGTATACATCAGTTCTATGAGAGTGTAAAATGGATAGCAGCAGAGAAGGAAAAAGAGAAAATAAAACAAGTGACATTTAGCAAAAGACGGATGTAATTGGGGAATATAGGGAGGAATGGAAGGAACAAGTAAGAAAGGAGGCAAGGAAGGAAGGAATGAAGGAAGGAAAGAATGAAGGAAGGAAGGAAGAATAAAACCAGAAGGACAGATGTAAAAATGGAAGGAGAACTGAAAAGATTCATTAAATTCTTATCTGGGTAGCTGGGCAATAGAACTTCTCACATTAATTAAAAAGGAACAGAAAGAACCTCCAAGTCACTGTCAACAATGGATTTCTTAGTGGACCCCCTGGAGAGTAGGAAGGTGCCCCCCCCCCTGCTGAGTATCAAAGGTGGCCGGGGTTAAAATGGGGGAAAGTTCCATTATTCCAAAAATGGGATAGAAACTAATGTCTGCAGTATAATGCAATAATCCTGACTCTTCTGTTCCTTTAAATGCTAGATCTCTTTCTCCAGTTGGACACCAAATGTCAATAAGGACAAATGTCATCCATAAGTATGGGTCACATCCCACTCCTCCTCTTCTCTTTGGATTGATTTACCTTTTAAAATCCAATCTTGTGCTGGGAAGTTTTCATCAGTATTTTTAGTGGTGGTGAGCTCCTTAAATTGTGCTTGGCATGTGTATGCAACTTTGTAAGTAAATATTTTGTTTCAGCAAATTATATTTTACTATCAGACATTGATTTGTCTGCATACCGGTTTCATATAATGGTCAACCTGGAGTCCCTGACAATATTTTTTTGGAGACAATTGGGGTTAAGTGACTTGCCCAGGGTCACCCAGCTAGGAAATGTTAGGTGTCTGAAGTCATACTTGAACTCAGGTCCTCCTGATTTCAGGGCTGTGGCTCTATCCTCTGATCCCACCTAGCTGCCCCCCTATAAATTTTTAAGAAAAAAGGAAACTCCAGGGGAAAAATACAGAAAGTTTAAGGATTGAAAACTTAAATTTTGACTACGTATACATCAGTTCTATGAAAAGGAGTGTGAAATGGATAGTGAGAGAGAAGGAAAAAGAGAAAGAGAAAAAAATAAGGACTCTTTAGCAAAGGAAGCGTATCATGGGGGACATAGAGGGATGGAAGGAAGATGAAAGGAAGGAGGAAAAGGTGGAAGGAAGGAAGAGAGAAAGGAAGAAAAGAAAGAAGGAAGTTTAAGAAGGGAAGAACAGTTTTAAAAATGGAAGGAAAAACTATCAAGATTCGTTAAATTCTTTTCTGCATAAGTAGGTGAAAGCATTTCTCATGTTAATTAAAAAGGAACAGAAAGAACCTCCAAGTCATTGTCAACCACAGATTTCTCAGTGGACCCCCTGGGGAGTATCAAAGGTGGCCCTGGGTTAAAATGGTCCCGTAGACCTGGAATCCCCTAAGAATTTTTAAAGAAAAAGGGATCATCCGAGGAAAAAGTACAGGAAGCTTAACTTTTTCAAACTTGTAATATTTTGACCAAGTACATATCAGTTCTTTGAGGAAAAGTATGCAATGGATCGTGAGAAAGAAAAAGAAAGAGAAAAATTAAAAGGGACATTTAGCAGAAGGATGTAATGGGGGACATAGGGAGGGATGGAAGTAACAAACAAGAATGGAGGGAGGGAAGGAAAGAAGTCAGGAAAGAAGGAAGGAATGAAGGAAGAAAGCAAGGAAGGAAGAATAAAAAGCAAAGGACAAATTTTTTTGATGGAAAGAAAAACTGACAAGTTTCATTGAATTCTTATCTGCCTAGCTGGGCAAAAGCACTTCTCATGTTAATTAAAAAGGAACAGAAAGAATCTCCAAGTCATCATCAACCATGGATTTCTCAGTGGACCCCCTGGGGAGTAGGAAAGGTGCCCCCCCACACGTCCTGAGTATCAAAGGTGACTCTTGTTTAAAATGGGGGAAATTCCTATTTTTCCAAAAATGAGATGGAGACTAATGTCAGGATAATATGATGTAATGATCCCAACTCCTCTGTTCCTTAAAATTGTAGAACTCATTCATCAGTTGAGTGCCAAGTGTCAATAAGGGCCAAGATCATCCATAAGTATGGGTCACATCCCAGTCATCCTATTTAGTTTGGCTTGATTGACCCTTTAAAATCTGAAGTTCTGCTCTCTTCAACAATGAGATGAACCAGTTCCATTTGTTCAATAATGAATAGAACCAGCTACACCCAGCGAAAAATCTCTGGGCAATGAGTGTGAACCACTACATAGCGTTTCCAATCTCTCTGGTTTTGTCCACTTGCATTTTTGATTTCCTTCACTGGTTAATTTTACATTATGTTTAAGTCCAATTCTTCTTGTGCAGCAAAATAACTGTTTGGACATGTAGACATATATTGTATTTAACTTCTACTTTAACATATTTAACATATATTGGTCTAACTGTCATCTGGGAGAGAGGGGGTTGGGGAAAGGAGGGGAAAAGTTGGAACCGAAGGTGTTGCTAGGGTCAATGTTGAAAATTTACCCATGCATATATCTTGTAAATAAAAAGCTATAATAAAAAAAAACCAAGTTCTGCTAGGAAGTTTTCATCAGTACTTTTACTGTTGGCTAGCTCTTTAAATTGTGCTCCTCAGTCTTTATAAATAAATATTGAGTTTGGGGAAATTATATTTTATTATGAGGCACTGATTACTTTGCATACCCATTTCATGTAATGGTAAACCTAGAGTCCCCTAAAAGTTTTTAAGGAAAAAGGGATCACCAGGGGGAAAAGTACAAGAAGCTTAACTCTTTAAAACTTAGTATATTTTGACCAAGTATACGTCACTCCTATGAGGAGAGTGAAATGGATAGTCAGAGGGCAAGAGAGAAAGGGAAAAAAACAGAAGGAGGATATGGGGAGAGGCAGAGGAAGGGATGGAAGGAAGGAAGAAGCAAGGAAGGAGAGAAAAGGAAGGAAGGGAAACCTGACCAGATTCAATTAGTTCCCATCTAGGGCTGGGTTAATTCATTTTTCAAGTTAATGAAAGAACAAGCAGATGGCACAGCCCTATCACTTCCGATCAGGGGTCTCTCAGTGGATCCCTAGTGAGCGGGAAAGGTACGAACGTTGGCCCTGGCTTTGAATCCTTAAAAAGTCTCATTTTTCCTAATACAAAGTCAGGTATTAATCCAGTGACTTCAGCTTCTCTTTTCCAAAATTTTAGAATACATTGAAGGCTTAATGGCAAGTATTGGTCATTAAAGGGGGTAAGCATGGACAGTTGCATTAAGCATGTATCATACCAGACTCAATGTGGACTGCCTAGCTTCATGTATTTAAGAAAATCTTCTCTTCTGCAGAAAAGTTTTTGTAAATATGATTTATGCCATAGCTTCTTTAATCACATGTTGCTACCCCATATGGGGTCTAGTAAGTAAATATGGAGGTTGAGAAATTATAATTTATTATCAACAAATGTTTGATTTGTACACCTATCTTATATAACTGGATATTTGGGGTCACCTCAGAATTTTTCAGGCAAAAAGATTTCATCAGTGAAAGAAGTTCAAGAAGATCATATTTATACAATGCAGAAGCATTTTGTCCAAGTGTAAGTCATGTGTTAAATTTGGATTGGCAAAGGGGGAAGGGATATGGAGAAGAGGTGGTGCTCAAAGAGTGGGAGGGAGAGAGAGCGTGAATGTCCAAATGACAACAGGAAGAGCGGTACTGGGAGAGAGAGAGAAGGGGTAGGAGGAAAGGGAGAAGGATGAGAAGAGGAAGAGGGGAAAAGACACAGGGATAGAATAGAGAGGGAGTGGAAGAAGGGGAAAGAGAGCAAGAGCAAGAGGTAGGAGTATCCAAAAAGAGTTGGATAGAGAAGGCAGGGAAAGAGAAAGTGATATTTAGCCAGAGAGAAAGAGGCAGGCAGATGGACACAGGGAAGAGAGAACTTTGGGGGAGAAAAGGCAAAGGAATAGATAGAGAAACTGGGAAAATGAAAGAGTACTGACAGGATAAAGTAACTTCTGGTGACCGAGTCTGGGTGAATTCCTTCTCAGGATAATGAGAAAATAGACAAAGTGGCCGTGGCAGTCATGGCCATTGAGGGATGAATACCTGAAATATCTTTGCGAGTGAAAAAGGTGGCCCTGGGATAAACCCATTTTTCCTAAAAATGTGGAGAGTGTAGCATCTGGATGATCCAGAAGACAATGACTTTGATTCCCCTCTCGGGTTTCTGGCACACATTCGAGGCTCCTGAGGGCTCAGTGGCCCTGCTAGAATCCCTTTCCTCCTTGACTTTCTCCAAATCCCTGGTAAAATCTGACCTTCTTTTTCCTCTCTTAATAGTATTTTATTTTTCGCTATTACCTGTAAAGCTAGTTTTCCGCAATTTTATGAAATTTTGAGTTCGATTTGCTTCTCCCTCACTCCTTCTCCTTCACCCTCCTCAAGATGGCAAGCGATCTGATATAGGTTATACACGTGCAGTCACATTAAGGTTTTCCCTACATTGGTCATCTTGTGATAGAACAATCACAACAAAAGGTAAAAAGCCTTGAGAAAAAAAAACACTTTTAATAGTATGCTTGATCTGCATTCAGATTCCTCAATTCTTTCTCTGGATGTGCATAGAATTTTCCATTGTGAGTCTTATGATATGTCTTCCATCACTGCGGTGTTGAGAAGGGCTAAGGATTGAAGCTGATCATCTCCCAGTGTTGCCGTTACTGTGTACACTGTCCCCTTGGTTCTGTTCAGTTCTGTGCTTGGCCTCGGTTCATTTAAGTCTTCCTAGGTTTTTCTGAAATCTGTTAGCATTTCTTATTGTGCAACAGCGTCCCCATTACCTTCACGTACTGTAATTTGTTCAGCCATTTTGCAATGAACTGATGGACATCCCCTCGGTTTCCACCTCTTTGCGACCACAGAAAGAGATGCCATAAATCTATTAGTACATATGGGTCCTTTTGGCTTTTTTGTGATCTCTTTGGGATACAGACTGTTAGTGGTGTCGCCGGATCAGAGGGGATCGCAGTCTGATCTCTCTTTGGGCATCGTTCCAAATTGCTCCTCAGAACAGCCGCACCTGTTCCCAGCTCCGCTGGGAGTTGTGTTGCGCAGGTTGCCTTTCTGCGCTGTTCTCCTCAGTCCTCGGTGCTCCTCTCCGTTCCGCTTACTCCTCTGTGACTCTGTGGGAGATTTTTGTAGGAGAGGGAGAGCAGGAAGAAGGGCCAGAGAGGAATACATCAGATGAGGAGGGAAGGAAGAGCAAGGGGGAGAAGGGGAAGAGCAGAAAAGAAAAGTGATAGAGAGGAGAAGGGAGAGGGGGGAAGGATGGGAAGGAAAGTCAGAAAAAGAGGGGGAGGGCAGGAGAGGGAATTGAGGAGGGAGACTTCTGTGAAAGAAATACTGAAAGTGACCTTGGGCTAGAAAGGCTTGGAAAAGAGAGGGAGGGAGAGAAAGCCAGAACCCAACACAATACAATGAACTCTTTCTCGACCCTGACAGGGCTCCCATCTATCTCTCTCTTCTCCCACAGCCTTTATGATCCCGCAGCCATTTCCTCCGCTCGTTCTGACTTTCGGAGTCGCTTGACTCCATACACAGTGTAGTGGTGAAGATACGAAGACTCGGTGATAGAAAAAAGGGGGGAGGGAGAGAGAGAGAACAGCGCTCAGGACTCGGTGAATTCACATGACTCGTCCGGGTGAATTTCTGTCTCGAGCCAGTGACAGGACACACCGATGGTTCAGCCAAGTCGCTGCCAGCCTGGCACGGTCAGTGGAGCCCCTGGTGAGTGTGAAAGGCGGCCTTGGGCCAGAATACCGAAACGGGCCTGTTTTTTTCCTAACCTGACGGAAGAGGATGGATTCTGGGCATTCTGTGTCAATGGGCTTGACTTCTCTCTGCCAAGGTTCTAGAACACGTTCATGGACTGGTCACAGGGGAAGGGTGGTGATGGTTAGCTTTCTTCAGCATAGGTCATAGGGTTCTTGCCCTCCCTGGCTTCCTTCAAGTCCTTGCTAAAATCGGAATTTCTACAGGAAACTCCATCAGAGTACTTCTCAGGATCCTGTGTAATTATCTGTGCAACTTATTACCCTTGGGAGGAAGGGAGAAGAGCCAGCAAAGGGAGAGGGAGACAAAAAGAGAATAAAAAAGGGGGGGAAGGGGGGAGAGAAGGAAGGAAATGGGGGACAGGGAAAGAGTATAAGGGGGATAGGGGAAGAGAAGTAGGAAGGGAAAAAGTTAAGGGGGAGAGAGGAGGGGAGAGATGCGAGAACGAGAAGGCAACACCAAAGCAACAGCAGGAAGGAAACTAGAAGAACGCATGGGACTAGGCCCCAGGAGACTTCTCCAGGAACGAGTGAACAGGCGGACTTCAGAGCTACCCTGAACGAGGACTCGGGGAAACACCTCGGTCGGTGCCAGAGGGGGCACTGGGTGACAGTTGTGCGAATGACCTGTCTTTCAAAAAAGAGAGAGTACGATTGAGTTGACATGGTATTAGCCCGTGGGCTCACCTTGCCTCATGCTGGAACGCGCTGCTAGTCTCAAAAGGAAGGTCAGCGGGGTTAACCAGAGGAGGCGCCAAGGGCATATATGGTGGCCCACAGGGGAAACAGTGCCAGACCTAGAGTCAGGAAGACCCAAGTTCCAATTTGACCTCGGAGCCTTATTAGCCATGTGATCCTGGGCCTGCCACTTCACCCTGTTTGCCTGATTCATGGGGAGGGAGAAGAGGGAAGAGAGGTTTACAAAAGGATAAAGAGAAATGGAGGAAAGAGGAAGAGGGGAAGAAGATAATGGAAAAACAGGAGCAGAGACACCAGAAAAAAAGTGGACATGAAGGAATAGCAAAAAGATGAGAAGGGGGAAGGAAGGAGGGGAAGAACAAAAGGGGTAGAGAAAAGAGACAGGAGCGGCCAGGGAAAGACGGGGAGCCGACAGAACTCGGGGAAGTCAAGTCAGCGGGTCTGGGAGATGATCCCAGGGCAGTGAAAGGGCCATTGGTCGGAGAACTGAGGGACAGCCAGTGAAGGGGTGAGTGGAGAAACACTGACGGGAAGAGAGTGCGGGCCCCGGGCCTCAGGCCTCAGGTCTCAGTACTGGAAAGGGGCCGTTTCTAACAAGGCAGATCAGGGAGTCCAGCTAAAAGGCACAGGCAAGCCTGTGCCCTCACATGGGATTCTGGGACACACTGGGCAGTTAAAAAACCCACTGGTCCTAAAGGAGGGACTGGAGTGAGCTTCACTCGGCACAAATCAGGCCAGGCGAATCCTGAGCGAGGGAGGAGGGGAAAGAGAACGGAAGAGAGCACAGGACACTAAAAGCCAACACAGAATGGGGCGCAGAAGGAAGGAGAGCAGATGGGGGAAGAAAAAAAGAGGAGAGTGAGGGGGAAACGCGAAGGTGGAGGTAACAGATACTGAGAGACAGACAGAGTAAGACAAGAGAAAGCAGAGACACTGAGAGAGATACTGACAGGAGAGCTACCGAGAGACAGACACACTGACACCAAAGAAAATAGTTGAGACACAGATACTGAGAGAAGAGATGAGAGACAGAGATAAGAAAAAAAAAAGAAAATAGAGATGAGAAAAAGATACTTATAGGAGAGATAGTGAGAGACAGAAACATTGAGATAAAAGAAAGAATGAGATATGGATACTGAGAGGTAAGACACTGAGAGACACTGAAACGCTCACAGGAGAAGGTAGAGATAATGAGAGACAGATATTAGAGGAGAGATAGTGAGAGACAGAGACACTGAGCCAAAAGAAAAGAGAGATAATGAGAGGGCCATATGTACATAGATAGAGAAAAAGAGATACTGAGATGAGAGAAAACATAAGAGGCAGATACTGAGAGGAGAGACTGAGAGACAAAAATCTTGAGAGAGGAGAAAATAGATACAAGGAGAGACATATGAGAAAAGAGATAATGAAAAACAGATACAGAGAGAGGAGAAAGTAGAGATAATGAGACATGGATATTGAGGAGAGATACTGAGATTCTGAGACACTGACAGGAGAAAAGATTATAAGAGAGTAATTCACAAAAGATACTGAGGGACAGAGATACTGACACAGCAGAAACTAGAGATAATGAGAGACAGATATTGAGAGGAGAGATAGAGACAGAGAAAGTGAGAAAACAGAAAGAGATAAGAGACACATATTGACAGGAGAGATACAGAGATACTGAGACAGGAGGAAATAGAGATAATGAGAGATGGATACTTACAGGAGAGAGAATGAGACAGAGACAGTGTGAGAAAAGAGCGTAGAACTAATTACAGAGAGATACTTAGAAGAGAGATACTGAAAAATAGAGGTAAAGGAGAGACAGTAGAGATAATGAGACAGATACTGAGAGGAGAGAGACTAAGAAATAGAGATCATGAGACAGGAGAAGACAGAGATAACGAGAGATGTATACTGAGAGGATAGATCCTGAGAGGGAAAGACACGGAGACAAAAAAGTAAAAATAGACAGATACTAAGAAGAGAGATACTGAGAGACAGAGACACTCAGACAAGAGAAAGTACAGATAATGAGAGACAGTTACTGACAGGAGAGATACTGAGACAGGAGGAAGTAGAGATAAGAGATGGATACTGAGAGGAGAGATATTGAGAGCTAGAGACACTGAGACAGGACAATAGAGAGATAAGAGACAGCAACTGACAAGAGATACTAAGAGACAGAGACACTGAGACAGGAGAAAAGACAGATAAGAGACATACTGACAGAAGAGATACTGACAAAGATAGTGAGAAAAAAGAAGGTTGAGATAATGAGAGATAGATATTGAGGGGAGAGATACTAAGAGACAGAGACACTGAGACAGGAGAAGAGTGAGATAATAAGAGACAGCAATTGATAGGAGAGATACTGAGAGACAGAGACACTGAGACAGGAGAAAAGAGAGATAATAAGAGACAGCAATACAGGAGAGATATTGAGAGACAGACACTGAGATAGGAAAACAGATAATAAGAGACACTGATTGACAAGAGAGATACTGAGAGACAGACACTGAGACAGGAGAAAAGAGATAAGAGACAGCAACTGACAGGAGAGATACTGAGAGACAGAGACACTGAGACAGGAGAAAAGCAATAAGAGACACATGGACAGGAGAGATACTGACAGAGATATGAGAAAAAAGGTTGAGATATTGGGATACTGAAAGGAGAGATACTGAGAGACAGAGACGCTGAGACAGGAGAATAGAGAGATAATAAGAGCCAGATACGGACAGGAGAGATATTGAGAGACAGAGATACTGAGGCACCAGAAAGTATAGATAATGAGAGATAGATACTGATAGGAGAGATACTGAGAGACAGAGACACAGAGAGGAGAAAAAAGAGATAATAAGAGACAGCAACTGACAGGACTGATACTTAGAGACAGAGACACTGAGAGGAGAAGAGAGATAGCAAGAGACATACTGACAGGAGAGATACTGAGACACAGAGACACTGAGGAGAAAAGCGATAAGAGAAATACTGACAGGAGAGATACTGACAGAGATACTGAGATAGGAGAATGTAGAGATAATGAGAGATGCTGATCCTGAAAGAAGAGATACTGAGAGACAGAGACACTGAGACAGGAGAAAAAAGAGATAATAAGAGACAGCAACTGATCCTGAAAGAAGAGATACTGAGAAACAGAGACACTGAGACAGGAGAAAAGAGAGATAAGAGACAGCAACTGATAGAAGAGATACTGAGAGACCAGAAAGTAGATAAAATGAGAGATACTGACAGGAGAGATACTGAGAGACAGAGATACTGAGACACCAGAAAGTAGAGATAATGAGAGATAGATACTGACAGGAGAGATACTGAGCGACAGAGACACTGAGACAGGAGAAAAGAGAGATAAGAGACAGCAATTGACAGAGATACTGAGAGGCCAGAAAGTAGAGAAAATTAGAGAGAGATAACTGACAGGAGAGATACTGAGAGACAGAGACACAGAATAGAGAGATAATAAGAGATAGATACTTACAGGAGAGATACAGAGATACTGAGACAGAATGTAGAGATAATGAAAGCTGGATACGGAAAGGAGAGATACTGAGAGACAGAGACACTCAGGACAATAGAGAGATAAGAGACAGTAACTAACAAGAGATACTGAGAGAGACACTGACAGGAGAAAAAAGAGATAATATGAGACAGCAACTGGCAGGACAGATACTTAGAGACAGAGACACTGAGAGGAGAAAAGAGATGAGATATACTGACAGGAATGATACTGGGAGACAGAGACACTGAGACAGGCAAATAGAGAAATAAGAGACAGATCCTAATGGGAGAGATACTGAGAGAGAGCTTTAGACAGGAGAAAATAGAGATGAGAGAGGGATACCAAGAGGAGAGATCCTGAGTGACAGAGACACTGAGACAGGAGAAAATAGAAATAATTAGAGATACAATGAGGGGAGATACTGAAAAACAGAGATATTGAGACAGAAGGAAGTAGAGATAATGAGAGAGGGATACTGAGAGGAGAGATACTGAGGGATAGCGACACTGAGACATGAGAAAGTCGTAATAATGAGAGACAGATACTGAGATAGAGATACTGAAAGAGAAAAGAACAGAGATACTGAGAGACAGAGATATTGAGAGGAGAGATACTAGACAGGAAAAAGCAGATAAAATGAGAGGAAAGATACTGAAAGGCAAAGACATTGAGTAAGGAGAAAGCAGAGATATTGAGAGACAGATATACTGAGATAAGATTAAGAGGAGATTCTGAGAGACAGATATTAAGAGGAGAGATATTGAGAGACATAGATGCTGCGAAAAGAGTAAATAGAGATACTGAGAGGAGAGATACTTAAAGAGGAGAAAACAGAGATGCTGGCAGGCAGATACTGAGAGGAGAGATACTGAGAGAGATCCTGAGACAGGAGAAACCAGAGGTACTGAGAGATAGACACTGAGAGAAGTGCTACTCAGACTGAGAGATACTGTGATAGGAGAAAAACAGATACTGAGAGACAGATACTGCAAGGAGAGATCCTGAGATGGGAGAGAGCAAAGATACTGACAGAAACTGAGAGGAGAGCTACTGAGAGACGGAGATACTCAGACTTGAGGACCAGAGATACAGAGAGACAGATATTGAGAGGAAAGATACTGAGACGAGAAAGCAGAGATCCAGCATGACAGCTACTCTGAATAGAGATCCTGAGACAGAAGAGAGCAGAGATACTGAGAGACAGATACTGAGATAGAGATACTGAAAGAGAAGAGAGCAGAGATACTGAGAGATAGATGCTGAGAGAAGAGGTAGTGAGAGACAGATTTTGACAGGATACATACTGAGAGACACAGATACTGAGAGAGGAGAAAGTAGAGATTATGAGAGGAGAGAGACCAAGAGAGACCAAGAGACACAGGTACTGACACAGGAGACCACAGAGATACTGAGAGGAGAGATGAGATGCTGAGAGAATGAGAAAGTAGAGATTCTGAGAGACAGTGATACTGAGACAGGAGAAAGCAGAAATACTGACAGACAGATACAGAGAGAAGAGATACTGAGAGATAGAAGAGAGAGGGGAGAGATACAGAGAGACAGGGGAGAGAGTTGGGGGGGGGGATAGAGAAAAAGTTGGATGGGAGGGGGAAATGGAGAGGCAGGAGGGTACCTGCAAGGATTCAGAGCTTGGTGAATTCCTTTCTCAGAATAAGGAACAAGCAAATGGGAAGGCCAGGTCCTTGCCAGCCAGGGATCTCTCACTGCGTACCCTGGTGAGTAGGGAAGGTGGCCTTGGGCTAGAATACTGTGCCGGGTGCTATGATGCTATAGCCTGGTAAAGATTTTGTTCCCCCGGGCTGCATTGACAGAGGCCTTGGGTCCTGAAGAAAGGGTGATCAGATGCCCACTGAGGCCAAAACCACGTAAGGGATGCTTTCGGGACAGTGAGAAGACTGCTGGGGGCCCCAAAAGAACTGGAAATATTTGGGGTGAAGAAGAAAAGATCTCTTCAAGAACGTGAATGAATGGGATGTAGGAGATTAAGCTGTTCTGCCTTGCCCAAGGGACCAGAAATATGGGTCAGAGGTAGATCAGTCCGTTACTTGATGCCAAGAGAAACTTCCTCCGGTGTTCCGAGACACATTGAGAAATGTCCATATGTTCCATGGGCTGCCTGACTTGGAAAATAGTGAGTTCTCTCTCTGTGGTGGTCTTCAAGCAGAGCATGTATAACCCCTTCTTCGCAATTCATTTTAATTTCACTAACATTTATTAAGTGCTTGTTACGTGCCAGGCAGTGGAGAGGTCATAGAAGGCATTTCCATTTAGGGAGCCATCTTACATTTTACATATCCAATGCAGAATAGGTCTTTTTCTCAAGTTCTCACCTTCTTACCTTCCTTGTAGGATGCTGAACCAATCAGTTACCCTTTATATGCCCCAGTTTCCTTAACTGTAAAATGGGGATGACAGCACCTACCTCCCAGAGTTGTTGTGAAGATCAAATAAGACGCTATTTGTAAAGCATTTGGCAGGGTGCCTGGCTCATGGTAGGTGCGACAAAATGCCTATTTCCTTACCCCTTCTACTTGACTCTGGAAGGTATCGCCATCTTCCCAATTACCCTGACTCGCCTAGATGTCATCCTCTAACCTCCCACTAGATCTAATCTGCCACTGTTACCTTGGCAACATATCATATACATAGACCCATTTCTCTGACACCATCCTGTGACAGACCCTTATGCCATCATGATTAACTCCGTAGCCTTCTGGTTAATCCCTCTGCTTCAAATCTCTCCCCATTCCTCCTCCACAGCTGCTAAAGCTACCTTCCTAAAGCACAGGCCTGACGGTGTCCAACATTTCTATCTTGCTCAGTCAACTACAGTTACTCCATTAGCTCCTAGATCAAATTTAAAGTCCTCTATTTGACACTTAAAGCACTTCCCAACCTTTCTCCTTCCTATGTTCTCACTCGCCACCAAGTACTCTTCAGTTCTGTTATACTGCTCATCTTTTTGTTCCTCCCACATGGCACTTCATCTCCTGACTCCATGCCTCTTCAACTGTCCCTCATTTTCAATGCTTTCCTTCTTCACCTCCACCTCCTGGTTCCCTCGGTCTCCTTCAGCACTCGGTTCACCTCTCCTGCTCTCTACCCCATACTGCCTTCCAGTGCCTTCTCTCTGGGATTACTTGATCTACATATTAGAATGTGACCTTCTTGAGGGCAGAAACCATGTTTTTTTGCTTTACTTTGTATCCTTAGCACCTCAAAAAGTACCTGGTATATAGTAGGCACTTAATCAAAGCTTGTGATGCACTGAAGTTAGGGTTTGACTAACTGGCCTCCGAGATGTCTTCCAGCTCTGGATTTCTGTGATGACCGAATACAAAGACTGCGTTGTAATAGATGTTGATTACAATGTACTTGTTGATGCGTTATTAATAAGATACCCTCGGTGTGTAACCAATGAAGGTCCAGAATTTGCTCCAGTTCCAGAGTTACAACGGTACTTGCGATTTTCCATTTTATTACGTATGGCATTCCTGACTTGCGTTATGAATTAACAAAAGAATTCCTTTTTAAAGTGACAAATTATTTTAATAATTGAAAAAATCCCAAACATTTAGTTCTTTTTTCCCTTTCCTGTTCATTGGGTGCTCACTCTGCAGTGTTATTTACACTCTGTTAACAATCTCTCTTATCTGCTTAGATTTTACTTGAGAGAGAAAGTGGACTCAGTCTGCCCCCCACATTGTCACACTGGGGATAAAAGCAGGCAAAGGGTGACCCTTCTCTTCCATCTGTCTTGCCAGAGGGAAAGCCAGCACCCGTTTGTGCCCTCTACTTCTCTTTTGCCCAATGATAACCGTATGTTGAGGGTCAAGTGTTGTGTTAATCCCTGGGAAGACAAAGATGCAAAATGGTTCTTTCCCTCAAGATTATGTTCTCCTGGGAAAAAATGTATATGTGAGTAAGTTTATGTGTATGTGTATGTGGCTATATATGTGGCTATATGTAGATATGCATAGCTACATATATATGCAAGCATTCATACGTACATATATATACATTTGTATTAATAGACCCGTTTGTGTGGGGAAAGAGACACAGAGAACGCATGTAAAATGTAATGTGGAAGGAGAACTTTGCAGGTTGCTAATAGGGGACATTGAGGGAGAGCATGTTTCAGGCATGGGGAGAACTAAGAGTTATTTTAGATCAGGGCCTCTTAAACTTTTTCCACTTGCTCACTAGAGAAATTTTCATGTGACCCCAGGTATACAGATATATAAAATAAGTATACAAAGCAAGCATTTACTAATAATAAATCACAATTTCATGACCCCCACATTGTTACGAGACCCCATATGGTGGTGTGACCCACAGTTGAAGAAGCTGGGATCTAGAAAGAAATAAGTAGATTTATTTGTCTGTCTTCTTTACCACCACCTTGATCCCCTATGCAAACTCTTTCTTTCCTCCATTTTCCACTAATTCTATAACCGTGATCTGAGAGTCTCTGTCCTTGGTTGTGGCTCGTGTGCCTATCTATTCCCCTATAATCCCTCTCACCATCCCCATAATTTTCTAGAGCAAAATACCACTCTCTGGCTATCACTCCCTTTCATGTGTTTTCTTCCTCAGTAGAATATCAACTATTTGAGGTCAGGAGGTCTTTTTGCATTTGTATTTGCATCTCTATTCCTTAACATAGTACTCTGTATATACTAAGCGCTTAATAAATGTTTTTCCCTTCAAATTTTAGATGCAATAGGAAGTCACTGAAATTTCTGGAATAGATGAGTGACATGGCCAAACCTATCCTCCCCTGTCATTTGTATTCCTTTTAAACATGTTCTTGTTATGAATGGAGCAAACATTTCAATAGACAAAGCACAGAAACAGTATTTTATATAAAACTGTGAGTATCTTACATAAAGCTTATTTTTAAGTGAATTTTGAACAATAGTGTCAGCTGACTTCCTTGTTGTCAGCTTCTGAACTATTTTTTGTTCATGTGCATATTTTCAAATATTTTACTGAAATGTTTCTCAATTTTTCTTTTTGTTTTGTTTTTAAATTAAATTTTATTTTTCCAACTGCCAAGCATTTATTTTCTCTAAAGGAAAACAAACTCCTGATTTTTTAAAAAAAAATGTGCATAATCAAACAAAACAGATCCCCACATTGGCCATGTCCTAAAATGTGGGTGTGATTCTGCATATATCTCATTTCAGTTTCTCTTTCTCTAGTTCTGTCCTTAGTAGAGAGGATAATAGGCAAGTCAGTCATTTTCATTATAATAACCATACACAGAGGGAAACATCATGCTTACTATGGCCACCTCTCACACACAGAGAGTGCTCTCCCTCCTTACCTCCACCTTTCTTGGTTTGTTTTGAGACTTAATACTACTTGGCTAGAAACTGGAAACTGAGTGGCTGCCCATCAGTTGGAGAATGGCTGAATAAATTGTGATATATGAATATTATGGAATATTATTGTTCTGTAAGAAATGACCAACAGGATGATTTCAGAAAGGCCTGGAGAGACTTACATGAACTGATGCCGAGTGAAATGAGCAGGACCAGGAGATCATTATATACTTCACCAACAATACTAGATGATGACCGGTTCTGATGGACCTGGCCATCCTCAGCAACGAGATCAACCAAATCATTTCCAATGGAGCAGTAATGAACTGAACCAGCTACGCCCAGAGAAAGAACTCTGGGAGATGACTAAAAACCAATCCATTGAATTCCCAATCCCTCTATTTTTGTCCACCTGCATTTTGGATTTCCTTCACAAGCTAATTGTACAATATTTCAGAGTCTGATTCTTTTTGTACAGCAAAATAACGGTTTGGTCATGTATACTTATTGTGTATCTAATTTATACTTTAATATATTTAACATCTACTGGTCATCCTGCCATCTGGGGGAGGGGATGGAGGGTAAGAGGTGAAAAATTGGAACAAGAGGTTTGGCAATTGTCAATTCTGTAAAGTTACCCATACATATAACCTGTAAATAAAAGGCTACTAAATTAAAAAAAAAGAGACTTAATACTACTACTACCTTCTGCAAGAGGTAGTCTTGATGGTCCATCCCCATTCTCACTGCCAAGGCCTTTCTTCTGACATCTTCCTTTTCAAAATATAAACTTTATATATATATTTTGTGTGTACATAGTTGCTTATTTATCTCTCTCATTTGAATGTGAGCTCCATGAGGGAAAGGGCTGTATTTTTGCCTTTCTTTGTTATCACCAGTAAACAGTGCAGTATATGGCACATAGTCGGTGCTTAATAAATGCTTGCTGATTGAGTGATTGAGTGAGGGTATGTGCTCCACTATGGATAGTGGGACCAGTCTTAAGATCAGAAAGGTCAGAATTCAAGTCTTCTAACAGTTATTAGCTATGTGGCCCTGATACCGGACCTCTCGGTGTGTTGGACAGTTTTCAAATACTATGAATTAAAGGAAAAATCAGTGATCTACCTCAAGGGAAAAAGAATTTCCACACCAGGGTGTTTCTTGTATCGATCAAATTGCAATTCTAGATCAAAACTAAGCCAACTTGTTAAATCTTAAACTAGCTATTAAACCTGGTGTCAGCATTATCATCCAGGTTGGGATGTCAATGTTCACAGAGTTGGGATCTGAAAAGCAGAATCAACAAAGACCTGAATCTTTGCAGACTTTTCCGAGAGTGTATAATGTTGCAGTGGGGATACCAAAACAGTTATTGGGTTTGTTTATGCTCAGCAGCTTTTGTTGCAAGTTTGAGCTATTACGTGTCCCCAAACTATGTATCCAATTATATTTGTGGTACGTGACTCTTCATCAGATAAGATCATCTTTCAATGGACATTAAAAGTCTAGTCAATATTTGCCGTTGTCCTTTCCATTGGCGTATGTAGAAGTTTTCTGATATACAGTAAAATTTACAGATTCCAAGATTCAGAATGTTTAGAAATAATACCATAGTTTGATAACTCATCACTTGCCCCTAAACGGGCTATTTTATAAAACATATAAAAATATAAAACAAGACAGTGGAACATGAGGCATGCAGAACTTTTGAGGTGACAGTTTAAAATATCAATTTGATGATAGCCGAAGTTTAATGATGCCTTGCTACTTTAGAAAATAAGCCATTTCGAGCCTTGGAGAAAACATATTATGCTCCACGAGTTTCATACAGACCAAATTCCGATAGCTTTTCTGTTTACTTGTTATACAAGAATTTTTTTTTTAAATGATGCAAAATAGGAACTGTCCCCAGATCCATTTTCCTTTTGAATCCAGGGGTAAGAATGGAGTGATCTCGGGTGTCTAAATTTAAGACAGAGGGCTCCACCTCAAGAGTTAGGAAAACTTGCTTCAAGTTCTGGTTTTGACATATTCTAGGTTTCATGATTGTGCCACTTAACCCATCAAGCTTTCCTAAGAAGCTCTGAGAATCTAAGTTGCTATCTATATGGATTGAAGAAATTCTACCTAGATGTTTCCAGCATGGATGAAATTACAAGATGGGGGGGCCAAAAAAATCCTGAAATAACAATTTGGAAAGAGTTTGCACTCACAAAGTTATTCTTTGAGAAAGTGTAAAAATGATAACTTAAACCCTACCTTAGAACTTGAATGCTCTGATAATTAGAATGGCCAAACAGAAAATGATATTAGGTAATAAATAATATAAAAACAAAATTAAAAGATTTGAGTGGAAGAAACAGAACAACATGGAAGTTACATAACATTTTAAAAAACTGACCTGGAAAACAGGTCAAAGATTGGTAATCTAAGAATCACTAGGGCTATGTGAAAAGCATACCCCTCTCCTCATTAATAAATAATAATTAATATTACAAGGGATCAGAAAAGATTTCTTTAAACCAGAGGGCAAAGTAAAAATAGAATCCACTGATGAACTCCTGAAAGAAATCGCAAAATGCAAACTCCCGGGAACATCATGGTCCCAATCCAGAGCTTCCAATCACTTCCTGAAAGAGATCCCCAAATGAAAATTCCCAGGAATATCACAGCCAGATTCCAACACTCTTAGTTCAACGAGATAATATCGCAAGGAGTTAGAAACAATTCTATGGAACTACAGTCAGGATAGTATAAGATTTAGTAGCTTCCACATTGAAGGACCGGAGGGCTTTGAATATCATATTCCAGAAGATAAAGGAGCTAGGATTACAACCAAGATTAATCTATTCAGCAAAACTATCATCCTTCAGGGGCAATAAATGGACATTTAATATAAGACTTTCAAGCATTCCTGATGAAAAGACCAGAGCTGTGTGGAAATTTTGACTTTCAAATACAAGACTCAAAAGAAGCATAAAAAATAAAAATGAACCCTAAAGAATCAACTAAAAAAAACTATTAGAAATAATCCACATCTTTAGCAAAGTTGCAAGATACAAAATAAATCCACATAAATCATCAGCATTTTTATACAGCACTAACAAAATCCAACAGCAAGAAATACAAAGAGAAATTCCATTTAAAATAACTGCCCATAGTATAAAATATTTGGAAATCTGCCAAGGGAAAGTCAGGAACTATATGAGCAAAACTACAAAACACTTTCCACACAAAATCAGATCTAAACAACTGGAAAAATATCAAGTGCTCTTGGATAGGTCAGGCGAATATAATAAAGATGACAATACTCCCTAAACTATTTTTATTTTATTTATTTAGTGCTATATCGATCAAACTCCCAAAAAACTATTTTACTGACCTAGAAAAAAAATTCATCTGGAAGAAAAAGTCAAGAATTTCAAGGGAATTAATAAAAATACAAATGAAGGTGGTTTAGCTGTACCTGATCTAAAACTATATTATAAAGCAGCGGTCACCAAAACCATTTGGTACTGGCTAAGAAACAGATTAGTTGATCAGTGGAATAGATTTAAGTTCACAGGACAAAATAGTCAATAATTATAGCAATCTAGTGTTTGACAAACTCAAAGATCCCAACTTTGGGGATAAGAATTCACTGTTTGACAAAAACTGCTGGGAAAATTGGAAACTAGTATGGCAGAAAGTAGGCATGGACCCACACCTAACACCCTATATCAAGACAAGGTCAAAATGGGTTCATGATCTAGGCATAAAGAATGATATTATAAACAAATTAGAAGAAGATAGGATAGTTTACCTCTTAGATCTGTGGAGGAAGAAGGAATTTGTGACCAAAGAAGAACTGGAGACCATTATTGATCATAAAATAGATAATTTGGATTATAGTAAGTTTAAAAGTTTTTGTACAAATAAAACTAAGGCAGACAAGATTGGAAGTGAAGCAATAAATTGGGAAGACATTTTTACATTCAAAGGTTCTGATAAAGGCTTCATTTCCAAAATGACTCAAATTTATAAGAAATCAAGCCATTCTCCAATTGATAAATGGTCAAAGGATATGAACAGACAATTTTCAGATGAAGAAATTGAAACTATTTCTACTCATATGTAAAGGTGCTCCAAATCACTATTGGTCAGAGAAGTGCAAATTAAGACATCTCTGAGATACCACTACACCCCTTCGGATTGGCTAAGGTGACAGGAAAAGATAAGGATAAAATGTTGGAGAGGATGTGGGAAAAGCGGGACACTAATACATTGTGGTGGAACTGTGAATGGATCCAGCCATTCTGGAGAGCGTTTTGGAACTATGCTCAAAAACTTATCAAACTGTGCATACCCTTTGACCCAGCAGTGCTACTACTGGGCTTATATCGCAAAGAGATACTAAAGAAGGGAAAGGGACCTGTATGTGCCAAAATGTTTGTGGCAGCCCTCTTGGTAGTGTCTAGAAGCTGGAAAATGAATGGATGCCCATCCATTGGAGAATGTCTGAATAAATTGTGGTATATGAATGTTATGGAATATTACTGTTCTGTAAGAAATGACCAGCAGGATGATTTCAGAAGAGAGACCTGGAGAGACTTACATGAACTGATGCTGAGTGAAACGAGCAGGACCAGGAGATCATTACACACGGGAACAATAAGATTATATGCTGATCAACCCTGATGAAGGTAGCTGTCTTCAACAATGAATGATTCAAACCAGTTCCAGTTGTTCAGTAATGGAGAGAGTCACCCAGAGAGAGGACCATTGAGTGTGGTTCACAACATTGCATTTTTGCTCTTATTGTTGTTGTTTGCTTGCATTTTATTTTGCTTCTCTTTTTTTTCTTATGTGTCATGATAATTGTATAAATATGTGTACATAAAAATTAATTAAAAAAACATGAAAGAGATCCTAAGGAATTCAATAAGGTTAAACTGTTTACATTCCTATAGGAGAAGATGATATTTGCAACTCATAAAAGCTTTACCATTATTAAGGCCGTTAGAAGGAGTATATATAGAAAGAAGACATGGGTGTGAATTGACTGTGAATTTTTTTAAATTAAATTAAGGGGAGAGAAAAATGCTCTGAGAGAAGAGGGAAGGGAGAGGAAGAATGGAGAAAATGATCTCACATAAAAGAAGTACAAAAGGAGGAGCTTTTATAGTGGAGGGGAAAATGGGAAAGTGGGCAATGCTTTATAACCTTACTCTCATTGGAATTGGGTCAAAGAGGGAATAACATCCACACTTAACTAAAGAATTAGAAATTTAAGGGATGCCTAACAATTGGAGAATGGCTGAATTAACTGTGATATATGATTGTGATGGAATACATACAATACAATATAATGCAACATATGTTATATATGTCATATGACATGTTATATGTAATATAGTACAGTATGATTTTATATATATATATATATATATATATATATAACATAGTATAGTATTATATATATGAAATAATGAGCAGGATGGTTTCCAAAAAATCTGAAAAGATGTATAAACTGATACAAAGTGAAGTGAGCAGAACTAAGAGAACATTGTACACAAGATTATGGGATGGTCAACTGTGAATGACTTAGCTTTTCTCAGCAAAACAATGACCCAACAATTCCAAAAGACTTATGATGAAAATTGTTTTCCACCTCCAGAGAAAGAGCTGATGGGATCTGAATACAGAATGAAGCATAACTTTTTACTTTATTGTTTTTGTTTTAAAATTGGTTTGGTCTGTGTAGTCTTTTGAAACATGGCTAATATGGAAATATGCTTTGCATGACTTCACATATATAATGAAGGAGGGAGGAAGAGAGCAAGAAAAGGAGAGAATTTGGAACTCACATTTTTCAAAGACAAATTGTAATTTTTTTACATTTAATTGAGAAATATTTAATGAAATATTTAAAAATATATTGGGGGAAAAATAAAATGCACGGTTCTATCAAAAAGAAAAAAAGCATCATTTTGGCCAAATCCTTAATTTCATAGATATGAAACCTGGGGCCCATAGAGGATACATGACTTGATTATGGTCATATTCAGTTAATGTCAGAAATAGATCTGAGCCCTGTTTAAAAAAAAAAAAGAAAGAAAGAAATGCATTGTGACCATCATTCTCCCTCAGCCATGCTTTGAACTCACTGTGGGACATAGGGCAAGTTCTTTCCCTGGGACTCAGTCTGCCCCATCTATCAAAGGGGAGGGGGATGTAGACTGCACAGTCTCTTGGGCCTCTTCTAAAGCTTTAAGTATCAGGGAGTAATGCAGTCAGTTGTGAAGACAATTGAGATGACCAGATTAGTCTTGTTTGCCACCTGAAAAACAGACTCAACCTGTGCCTATATGATGTCAAAACATCCAGTCAGCATGCTCATTTCTATTAAACAATGGCAGAAGCAGGTGAATTCGGTAATCCTATGTCTTATAAACAACAAACAAAGGTTGTTTTTACTACATTTTTCACTTGGCCTATAGTTGTGTTCTTACACTGTACCCAAAGTAATGTTCTGACTGGTTTGTCCAATGTAATATACCAAGTCTGGGAGACAGAAAAGCCGAGTTCTAGCCTCGACCTGCCACTACCCTTGTGTGTACATTTGGCCAAGTGTATTCACCTCCAGTGGCCTAAGTGGTCTTTAAAGTCTTTCTGGCTCTTTGAATGCGTGAATCGATTTAGCAATATCTTCCTCATGATCTCTGCCATTCAATAAATTGTCCTCAAAGACTAAAGGAATCAAACCTGCCTCACACTGACTGGTTCTCATGTTGGGCCTCCCACCTGGTGTGATGATCTGGGATTTATGTCCCCTGGATTCCTATTGCTCACTGGTTTCTGACTGTTGTTGGCTCTGAGCCCTCAAGTTTTCCTATGGCCCTGTTGGACTCACCTCTGTGATTCTTTCTGCCTGCTCTTGTTCAACCCAATCCGGCACTTCTTCATTTCTTCAAAAAAAAGCCCCGATCTGAGTGCACATGTATAACCTATATCAAATTTCTTACTTTCTCAGAGGGGAGAAGGACAGGGAAGGAGAGAAAGAATTCAGATGTCTGTATTTTTAAAATGTTACAAATTGTTTTTCCTGTAATTGGAGAAAATCAAATATTGATTTGAAAAAAAAGCCATGATCTCCTTGCCATAGGTCTTCTGTTCACTCTAGCTCCTTGTCTCATCTCTGTGGCCAAAGAAGTCTCTAGACTGTATCTCACTAAACTTTTTCTATTCATGACCCCTTTTTGCCTGAGAAATTTTTATACTACCTGGAGTATATAAGTATCAAAATAAATATACAAATCAAACATGCCCTGAAAATAAATAATAAAGAAATTGATTTTAAAATAATTTTTGGGTGGGTGTGTGTGTGTAATTTTACCATTTATTAAAAACAAAAGAAAGTTTTCATATTAATAAGATGGATGCACTTGCTTATTCTTATGTAAAGAATTAAATCTTGGTGGAATTTTTCCTGACCCCCCCCCCACATTCAATTATATGGTTTTGACCTACAGTTTAAGAAGCTTTGCTTTACAGCTGCAACCGACTTGGCTCTTCTCAGCAATGCAGTGATCCAAGGCAATTCCAATAGACTTGGTTGGGATGGAAAATGCCATCCACATCCAGAGAGAGAACTATGGAGACTGAATTTGGGTCGAAGAATAGTATTTTCACCTTTTTTGCTTGTTTGCTTTTTCTTATTTTTTTTAACCCTTTGGTCTGATTTCTCTCGTACGACATGACAAAAACAGAAGTATGTTTAAAAGGATTGTACATGTTTAACCTATATCAGATTGCTTGCTGTCACAGGCAGGGGGTGGCAGGTGAAGGAGGCAGAAAAAATTTGGAACACAAAGTCTTACAAAAATAGCTGTTGAAAACTATCTTTACGTGTATTTGGAAAAATAAAGTACTATTGAGAAATCAAAAAACAAAAAGAAGTTTTGCTGTAGGATGTGACCCCTACCCAGTTGAATTCCAGGAGGCAAATCAGTCAGCAAGACTGTATGAAGAACTTAACATGTGTAAGACACTCTATGTGAACAAAGAAGGCAAAAACCGTAATCTGCCCTCAGGGAGCTCCCAGCTCCATTTGGAGGAGACAATGGGACTTTGGTCTCCAGAAATCAATCAATGGCAGGGAATAACCCAAGGTGTAGACAAATGATACGGAATTAGGCCTACAGTAAACAACAAGCAGATCTCCTATGCTTTGCCCATGGTGGTCATCACTTGTTATCTCCCTGGCAAAATTAAGATGCTTTCTACAGCAGCTTAATAGTTCCATTTTTCTCATTTAGTTTCTTTTACTTTGAAACCAGATTTGGAGCCTAAAATCATCTTAAACAGGACCATTTGTGAGAAGACCAGAATTTGGACCTTGGTCTCCATGTCTCTGTGACCACTCTCCATTCGCACAGGAGTTATGGTAAACTTTAGGGGAGGGTAGAGGGGGAGGGAATCACTTCTTTTTGTTCATAACACCAGTAGCATGTCAAGAGGAAATCCTCCTGTCTCCCTTCTTGTCTACTTCATTACCCATCTCCACTGAAGGTTAGCAGACTCATCACTTTACACCTTTTCTCTTCACTTGGAGTAGCTAGTAACCCAAGCAGAGATACTCTGGAAGCAAGAAACAAGCTCTCTCACTCTCAGAAGTCTGCTGCTACTTTTTCATTTTTATAATCTTGAAGAAGTCATTTTCCACTTTCAAAGTTGATTGTTTTTGCTGACTCACCAAGACTTTCATCATCTTAATTGGCAACTTTTGGGGCCGATACTATGCCAAGTCTTACAGAGTTCTAGCTCTGCCTATGCCCCTCACTCAAAGTGTCATCCGAAACGAATCCCTTTATCTCTCCGGGCCTCAGTTTACTGATCTGTAAATTGAGTTAATTGGACTAGTTGGCCTCCAAGCTCCTTCCCCTACTATATATTCTATAGAATTTTTGTTTTCTATTTAAGGTAGCTGATGGAGCAGTAGAGAAAGCCCTGGATCTGAAGTTGGGAAGCAGTGAATTCAAATCCTGTCTCAAACTCTTCCTTGCTTTGTTACTTTGTGTAAGCCAATTAACCTCCATTTACCTGCATCAACTGCATAGTTGGGTCAACTGTGAAATGAGGGTAATAATAGTATCTACCTCATAGGGTTGTTATGAGGCTCAAATGAGATAAGAGTCATAAAAAGAACTTACCACAGTGCATGGCGGATAGTACTATATAACAATAACAATAATAATAATAGCTAACATTTATGGAGTACTTTGTTCCAGACAATATGCTAAGTGCTTTACAATTATTATTTCATTTGATCTTTACAACAACCTCTACAAATAGCTACATTGATACTTCTTCCTCTTATTCTCCTCCCCTAATGTGTTTTTGAGGGGATGGATGTTTTGTGAATTGAATTACTTTTTCTTCCTCTCAAGACCTCTTCTGGCATAGAGGTGGCTTTATGTTCTCTCTCAAAGGCTAAGGCAGTGGTAAGAAGCTACAGAAGGTCCTCCCAACTTATAAAAAGCTTTACATACAAGCCCTGGTGACAGACCATGTGTGTCACTGAGCTAATTGTCTAATAAACTATGGAAGGGCTGCAATCTGCATCAGGGAAGGGACTACCCTCCCCTGATAAAATCACAAAGCTCTAAAATAATGACAATTTTAATTGAACCTTGAACTGTATTAGCTATTAGTGCTTAAAACTCTGTCTCCACATTGCCTATTCCTTCCTTTAGTTCCAGGATAAATTGGAAGATATGGATTTTCCATAGACTTCCTATTCACTCCGAGAAGCAGAATTCTTGATTTCTTTTAAGAATAGTGCTCCACCCTCAGGTTATTTATTGATGCAAAGAAAGTGTGATTAGTTTTCAGAACACACACATCACGATCCAAGGGCAGCTCCTCACAAAGATTTTTAATAAGAGCTGATCCTGGCTTCCCTCCAGTAAAGCTGAGCTGCCCTCCTTTGCTTCCCCACAGTCCTTTGTATCACCCCCAAATAGTAAGAACTCACCCCAGTATGAAGCTGTGTGAAAGAAGAGATGCTACAAATTGCTGCTAACGTGGAAGAAAATACAGAGGCCTAAGGTGTTGCAGGCAAAGGCTCCATTACCCAGCCTGCCACAGTTTATGACTGAATCCTAGAACCAGTTAATGGTTCCGGTGAAATGGGCCAATGATACCTTCTGTTCAAGGGGTTATTATTTATTTATTTACTTACTCATTTATTTGTTTGTTTGTCTGTAAGGCAATTGGAGTTAAATGACTTGCCAAGGGTCACAGAGAGAGGAAGTGTTAAGTGTCTGAGGTCGGAGTTGAACTCAGGTCTTCTGATTTAAGAAAACGTTTTTAATAGAGGAAGAAACTAAGGCCTGAGTCGACACCTCTGAACAAATGTCCTAGGCCCCACCTTGACTTGTTAGTGCTCCTGAAATTACCATGTTTTTAATTATCCATGCAAACAGGCAAGTTGAATATAGTAACTCATAGGATCATAGGGCTAGAAATTGGACAGGGGTATCGTTGTTGCTGTTCAGTCATTTTTCAGTCATGTATGAATCATGTGACTTGTCCAAGGTCACACAGCTAGGAAGTGTTTGTAGCGGGATCTGAAATCAGGAAGATGAGTTTTTCTGACTCTAGTCCTGATGCTTTTATCCACTGCAAGGCCACCTGGTTGGGCCTTACAGGGGATCTTAGAGGCCATCTAATCCAACTGATCTTTTTATGGATGAGGACTCTGGGGCCTATTAAACTGTGACCTCCTTAGGGGTGAGGACTGTTTTGTTTTGTTTTGTTTTTGTTTGTCCGTTTTGCCTTTCTTCGTATCGCCAGCACTGAGCATTGTGCCAGCACCTAGTAAGCCCTTAATAGATGTTTGGCTAACTAATGGAAAGTGATTTGGCTAAGATCACACAGCAAGTGACACAACTGAAACTTTTAACCCAGAGCCTTTGACTTCAAATCCAGCAATCTTTCCCATATATCATGCTTGTATTACTTCAACCCCAACCCCAATAAACTGTTAAGTTCCTTGCAGGCAGGCACCATTTATGTCTTTGGGTCTCCAGTGCCTAGCACAGTGCCTGGCACACAGTAAGGTGTTTAATGCCTGGTTGTTGAGTTGAATTGAATCCAGGTCTCCAGACATCTTACTCAACCTGATATTCTTTCTATCGCCCTAGACTTAGTTTTTTTTTAATCTATAATTGTCCCTTAAAAATATCAAATAAAAAGGGTTAGTTTTTAAGTCGATGGAAGTTGAGATGGTTCAGCTTCTGAATGACACTTCTATCAGATAGATTCCCCGCCCCCCTCCACCCCTTTCCATAAACTCCTCCAAATGCATCTCTGGAATGGAAATTTTTCCTCGGCGTGGCTATGAGGGTAAATAAAGTACCTTAGAATTCTAGGCTGTGGGTTTGCAATTTTACCTTTTTCTAGCATAAATCTTATACTCTATCACATAAAATCGTTCCCTAATGGGTCCCTTTGTCAGCAGCAGTTCTCTTCCCTCGACCTGAAGAAAATATTGTTCCTCTAACAATGAGAACAACTTGTAGTGTTGTTCTTGTCATTACGGCATCCGTGCTTGGTTTGGGAAATGACTGTCTTGAGTTTTCCAAAAGGCTCTAGATGACAGAATTGAAGACACAGAGACAGAGGAAGGAGAAGGATCAGGAGGAGGAGGAAAGAAGGGAAGGGAAGGGGAAGGAGGAAAGGACATTGAACAGAAGCCTCTGTCTAGATTGCTCATTTTCTACTCATTTCTGATTCTATCCAGAATTGAAACTGCAGCCTCAGCATCCTGACACCCTGCCCCTGAGACACAGATTGTTTCCAACCCCAGTGGTAAAGATGGAGTCTAATTTCCACTTGTGAATTCGCTAGTCTTTGGGGAACATCCCTGTGAATGATGCTTTAATATGCTAAAAAGCTTTCATTCTCTGGATAGCCCCTCCATCTCCAGAGCACAGCTTTTCAGGCCTCCTCTGGAGGTCCATGAACTTTCTAAGAACCACAGCTCTCTCTTCAGGTCACAGTGCATCGATTGCCCTATCAAAGAGCTGGTGTTTCTTCTGAGCTCTTTGCAATTCTCCTCCCTAGACCACACCTCCTGGGGCCAATGTGTGTTGGGAAATGTGGATTACTTACAATTGGCTATTCATCAGCACTGGCAGACACAATGAGGATGGTCAGCTTTGCCGGAGCCTTTAAAGGGCTATCTCCAGGAAATGGCACTTCAGACCCAGGCTGGGGAAGGATGCCTGACGAACACCTCTGCGGTTCTCTAATTGCCTGAAGGAGCCTTAGCCCGGGGGATCATGGAAGAGCGCTTCCTAACAAGACAATAATGCAGTCGGGGTTGTGGTAGAGAGCTTTCCATTGGAAGTTAGATGACTTGAATTTGAATCCCAGTACTGAATGCCTGGGCTCTTCGTAGGCATTTCATGTTGATTGAACTGAATTCTGACTCTGACATTTATCTCTGTGACACTGATCAACTCGGTTTCTTCCCCTGAAAAATGAGACAGTTGGACTAGATCACCTGGAAAATCTGCCAAAGATTGTAGATTTAGGGCTGGAAGGAAGCTCAGGAAGCAACTGGTCCAAATGAGTCACAAGTCCAGTGACTCAACCAAGATCGCCCAGTCAATAAGGTCCAGATGTGGAAGTTCAATCCAGGTCAGCTGACTCTGATGCCTTAAATTGAATCTTTTCTATCCCCTTCTCTGGGAAGGGAAGAGGAAAAGTATTGTTGTCTACATTTTACAGATGAGGGAACTGAGGTTCAGCAAAGTCCAAGGATATGTCCAAGGTCACACATCTAATAAATGGCAATGTTGGTATTCAGATCCAGGTCTTTTGACTCGAAGGCTTTGATGGAGTAATGATGATGTGGGGGAAATGGTGGATTTGGCAATAGATCATCCCCCTTTGACACTGAGGACGTCCCAGTTACCTCTGTGGACATCTAATTCCTCCTCCATAAAAGTAAATGGGTTTGTAAGAGATGAAATCTCAGCCCCCTTACAGTTCTCGGTGGCTCAGTCCTATAGCATATGGAACATGATCGATTTAGCAAATTTTTCCATGCTGGACCAGGCCTTTTTTTTTTTTTACCAGCGTGGCCATGAAGGGAATTCTGATTCAGACACGACTCTGTCTAAATGGCCTCCGAGGTCTCTGCCTCCCAACTCAGTGATTCTGTTGTCTGGCTTATCTCTTTCATTTCGAGACATGATCCAGAAAAAAATGGCTGTTGAGCTTTCAGATATTCCAGAGGGGCACCTCATGGTCTCCACTGATGCAGCATTTCTGTTCCTCTCCATCCTGACAGTGTATTCTCGGCAAAGTCTGCCTTCCAGCCCTCCTCCTGCAGCTTCTGTTCCTGGCTCTTGCTCTGGGCTCAGGGGCCATGTCTGGCTTCTGTTCCTCTGCAGAATTTGGTATCATTCAGGTCTGTTTGAGATGCTGCCCCAGGGAATTGGTTCTTGGAAGTAACAGAAGTACTTGCTTTTCATTTTATTGGCTTGACTCTCCATAGTCACTTTCATTTGTTTCTGGTGGATTCCTGGATTCTCATTGTTTCCTCCCTGAGTCCCTTTCTCTCTCTGCCACCATTACATCAAGTCAGGGTTAACTTTCAGCGTTTCCTACCTTTCCCTTTAGTGTCTCTTCCTGTTTCTGATCCATGTTGTTGTCAGAATAGGATTTCTAGATTCTGCTCCCTCCATGCTGTGTGATCCTGGTTAAGTGACTTCACATCTCCCAGCTTCAGTTTCTCTGTCTGCAGAATGGGGAAAATAATGAGACCTAATTTTCACAGAATGTTTGTGAGAATCGGAGGAGATACGAAATGTAAGCTCCACTTCCATTGGCTCCCCGCGGCCTATGAGAACAAGTCCAAATCCCCTGAGTATTCAAGAAAAGAATAAGCATGAAGATAGTACCTACTATGTGCCAGATAATGTGCAAAATGCCTTATAAATATTATCTCCTTTGATCCTCGGCAAGATAGGTGTTTTTCCTATATAACCTATATCAAAATGCTTACTGTATTAGGGAGGAGGGAAGGAAAAGAGGGAGGCAGAGATTTTAGAACTCAAAATTTTATTCAAAGATGAATGTGATGACTCATATGGAAATATGTTAAAAACGAATGTACATGTATAACTTATGTCAGATTGCTTGCTAGCATGGGGAAGGGGGAGGTAAAGGAGGGAGAGAGAAAAATTTTGGAACTCGAAATCTTACAAAAATGAAAGGTGAAAAACCACCTTTACATGTCATTGGGAAAATAATATGTTATTAAAGTAAGATTTAAAAAAGAAAACAGACTAAAATAGCTTTTTAAAGTATAAAAAATGAAACATAAAATTATTTTATTTTTCAAAAGAAAAGGTAGGTGCTATTATTATTCCAATTTTACAGTTAAGGAAACTGAGGGAAGCAGACGTTAAGGGACTTGCCCAACTCACACAGCTAATAATGTCTGAATCAGAATTTGAACTAAGGTCTTTTGGTCTCTGGATTCATTGTAGCACCATCGAGATACCTCTAGATGGCAGCTACATAGAGAATGGCTTTGGAGAATGGAGGGGGTCAACAGGATTAGAAAACTGTTGCAATAGTCCCGGTGAGATGTGAGAAGGGCCTGGACTAGAGAGAGTGCTGGCCATTTGGGTTCAGAAATGATGCTTTCTTTGCCTAGGTAATAGCCCCGTAATTTTGGACTGTGCAATATTTAGATGAATTTGTCATTTTGGTAAGCCATTATATAATATGACAGAGGAAGAAAAACAAATCTGGTGAATCGTTTCCGGAGCTGAATGTTTATCTACCAGTCGTCATATCCCTCAAGATTACTTTTGCCTTTGAAATCCTTTTCTAGATCTAACCACGATTAGCTCTGAAGTTGGTCGTGGTCTCATGGATGGAGGGTTGGGCTTAGAGTCAGGAAGATTCACATTTGAACTTTGCTTCTGCTACTCGTCTGTGTGACACTAGGCAGGTTGCTTCATCTCTATTTATATCCCTTGTCTCATTCGCAAGCTCTCACAGGATGGTTTGGGAGGATCAAATGTAGACATAGCAAACGTGCCTCGGTGGGCTGCATGGGGCCCAGAAGGCTCCTAAAGAACATCTCAGATGTTACTGGGAGATACTTAACAAAATAAATAAAAATACAAGAAATCAGATAATATTGCATATTAAAACAAAGTCAACATGTGACCCATGGGAATCTTTACCTACAGCCTAGTAGCCCCCTGCTCCATTTGAATTTGATACTACCGCTCTGGTATATAGGAAGGACTGTTATGCCTTAAAGAACCACATAAATGTCATTAGTATTCTTGTTTTATCATCATCATCACCTTCACCAGAACGTCTCAGCAGAATCACAAAATGTTCCGTTCTTCGAGCATTGATTGTTACCTTCGGTATCAGCCACCTTTCATCTTTTGTGAAAAACTCTCTTTCAAGATAGACCGTGATAGAAGCGAGGCATGAAAGTCAGTTTCCAAGGCGTGTGCTCAGCCCTGTGGCTTGATTAAAACGTGCATTTCTCCTTCTGTACTTGATATTCTGTGTTGTCTCAGTACAAAGACAGAGCTGGTTATGTGGCCTCGCTTGGGATTTCAGCCAAACTGAGGAGCCTGCAGAAATATACGTGTTGTCTACAAGAAAGAGCTCCGAATGAGAGGTCAGAAGAATGAAAGAAAAACGTGTGTCAAGGGCTTTTCAATGTGCCCAGCCCTGTGCTAAGCACTGGGCAGATAAATATACAGAAATATACATATATATGTATGTATGTGTGTATAGCCCAGATCCTGCCTTCACAGAGCTTACATTCTCAGGCAGGAAGCAGTACATCAAAGCAGGATGATAGCTGGGAAAGGGAGTCCCTAAGAATGGCACTGGAACGATAGGGTTGTCCGGGAACACTGACATTTTTCAAAGGTGCTGGTGGTGTTCGTTTGATTACGATTCTCACAACAGAAGTTATTTTGGGAGAGGGGTGCAGGAAGAGTGGGAGAAGAGAAGGGCAGAAAATAAGCTATTTGGGGATGCAAAGATCAGTGGCTTGCCTTTTCCCGGGCTGGTCTCTTGGACAAATAATTTCATTTTTTTCCTGAGGCTCGGTTTTCTCGTCTATCACAAAACAGCTTTCTTTTGGACAGCGCTTTGCGATGTGTACAGTCAGGTAGTAAGCATTTATTAAGCACCTACTCTATTCCAGGCAGCTGGGTAGCGCAATGGACAGTGCGCCAGATCTAGAGGCCGACAGACTCATCTTCCTGAGGTCAAATGTGGCCTGAGACGCCTATTAGTTGTGCGACCCTGGGCAAATCACTTAACCCTGTCTGCCTCAGTTTTCTCATCTGTAAAATGAGCTGGAGCAGGTAATGGCCAACCACGACAGTATCTCTGCCAAGAAACCCCAAATGGGATCACAAAGGACTGAAATAACTGAACAACAAATATTCCAAGCACTGGGATGAGCAGTGGGGATACAAAGAAAAATGAGACAGTGAAGTAGAAGCTGCAAGTGGTGGAGTACAAAGCCTCTTGGATTTAGAGGCAAAACACCTGCGTGAGCTGTCCAGCACACAAGCTGTAAGTCACCACCTCCCTGGGATTCAGTTTCCTCATCCAAATACCGAGGGGTTACAAGGACTCTACTGCTCCGTCCGGCTCTTCTCAATCAATCGATAAGGGCTTATTAAGGACTTACTATGTGCCAGACATGGTGCTAAACCTTGGAGATATCAGTAAAAAAGCAAAACTTGTGCCTAGCCTCAAAGAACTTAGGTTCTAAGGAGGGAAACAATAGGTATATGTAAATATACAATGCATACCCAGTAGAGGGAAGATTACTCTGCAGGAGTAGTTACTGCAGCACTTTTTGGAGAATATAGTCATAAAGGGATACAATCCCTGACTTGGTTTGCTGGTCCTCTTAGACTTTGGGGGAGTGGTTTAGTTGGTCCAGAGTTGAGGTGAAGGTGAATTGTCTATTGAATTGACCCACTAAATGCTTAGTATCTGTCTCCCAGGAGAGTATAATAGTAGTTATACGTTTCTGTTCTGTTTGTCTTTGCCAATGCACACTCACTCATGAATCTTTTGAATTTTAAGAGCATGTTTTAAGTGGAGGAAATAAATAGCTTTCCTATGCCTGATGTATATTATTCGTGGATTACCATTTTCTTCTTCTTTGGGGGCAGATGCTACATATGAGCAAAACGTAAGGATCTCACTCCTTGAAATGAGTTAAGGGCCAGAGAATTTGAGAAAAAGACTGACTCCCCACTCTTTAGGACTAAACCTGGTCCATACATGTCAGTCCAGTGAAGGAGACTTCTTTTGAATATGAAAGCAAGTAGCGCCACAACCTCTTGGAACCAGAAAACAACACATTGATCTCGTCACACAAGCAGGAATCATTATGCCTCTTCCATCCACCATCTCTCTTCTGAGATTAGTGAGAAAAATACCTCATCATTTGTCCCCTGGAGTCACATTTGGCCTCTGTCTTGATTAGAGTTCTTCTGTCTTTTGTGGCATTTCCTTTATACTATTGTGGCTGTTCTCCTGGTGCTGCAAGCTTTGCTCTTCATTATTTCTTCTAAGTTTCCCCAAGTTTCTCTCAATTCCTCATATTCAGAGATTTCTCCTAGTATGATGAGAACCCATTATATTCCCACACAAGAACAGTCTGTCAAACCATTTTAAAATCAACGGACATGCACTTTGGTTTCATTTCTTTGCTATGATCTGTGGCATATCTGGGTTCTTTCCCTCTGCTTTTTCTCTTTTTGGTATCATTGACAGTATCATTTGGTCAAAAGGTATATAAGTCAAAGGCGTTTTGACCCAAACATCAAAAAGGTACTTTCCAGAATGGCCAGACCAATCGACAGCCCCACCAAGTGTGCAATGATGTGCCTGTCTTTTCATAGCCCCTCCAACAATTGTCTCTTTTCTCTTGTTATCTTTGCCAGTGGGTATGAGGTAGAACCTAAGAGTAGTTTGCATTTGTGCTACAACAGTAGTAGGATGATGAATCCGATCACTACTACTTGTTGGATACGGGAATTAAATTCAGGTTTTCCTGAATTTGGGTGCAACAGGAGGATTAATAATGGTACCTCATCTGAACCCGGTCAGCTTCCATATTAACTTATCCACAAAGAAACCCACCATATGCATTCTGGTATCCTTTTAACGTAGCCTATATGGAATATATAATACTAAGTAATATAATATATAATGTATAAAAGGCATATAAATATATCAGTATAAATATACAAAGATAATATCATAGATAACAGTAAGCAATTAATTACAGAGGATGTTAGTGTGAATCCAAATTTGACAACAACCCTACAGAGTAGGTCATACAAGTATTATTCTCTCCATTTTACAGATGAATAAATTGAGATCAAAAAGGCTAACTGATCTGCTCAAGATCATTTGTCCAGAGCTCATTTTAGATATTTGACATTCGACCTCTAATGTCAGAGAAAGACTGACCATGGCATTCACCTCTAGGTTGAATGAACTTCTCCAAGTTCTGTTTCTTATTAAGTGAGAGCATTAGAAAGCCGCGGGTTCTGGGCACCTTTACCTCAAATTTTGTCTGAAACACCGGTGAGTTACATCAAATAACCCTGTCTTTGGTAGGGGGTTGATGGTTGAATCATCCAGGAAAATTGAGTTTTTGCAGAGGTGGAAAGACACTGGCCACTATGTTTCACAGTGAATTTCTCAACTCACAAGAACAACACTTCTCTTTGCAGATGACTGTTTTCTGTCTTTTGTCAGACAATGAAAGCTATTTAGTTCATTCTCTTTCCCCATTGTCTTTGCTGCCAGGAACCATAGAGAAAAACCCAGTGGCCAAAGCAGGGCCCCCCTACTAGCTGCTTTCTCCAGCTAGCTCCCGTTTAGTTGATTTTCTCCTGGTATATCTTTTCTTGGATACTGCCTCAATTGATAAGTAGATGAGTTCATTGGGAACTCGAGAGACTAAAAATTCTAAATCAATCAGATCACATGATTTTCCTGGCTCTGTTCTTTCACTAACGGCTCAGCCCACCACAGAAGATTTTATCCTAATTTGATCCAGTGATTACTTGATGTCCAAGTTCGGGAAATAGTCTACAGAATACCCAGTTCTATGTGGAGAATGACTTAGAATTAGAGTGATCACCAAATGGAATGGGCTGCCTCATTAGATAGTGAGTTTTCCGTGATTGGAGGCTGAACGATATGGGGATGTGGTGGCAAATATTCATCCTTAAGGTCAGAGCTGAATTAAATGACATCCACGGCCTTTTCTAGCATTAGAATTCTATGGATTTCACGATTTTTATTTCTACTTGAATGTAGGTTCCGTGCACGGCAATCTATTGATTTGTTCTTACCTGGTCAAATTCCCACGCCCATAATTCTGGGGGAAGCCGAAACAAATGACATCCCTTCCCGATCCTGCATTTTTTTTTTATTTATTCACATTTCTATACCAGCTTGCACATCCCTACATAAAACGTACTTTCTAGGAGAATCTCTTGATTCATGTGTCCAAACATTATTTTGAGCAGGGAGAAAAGGAGGAATCACTGCCAATTCATCCTGATGGCAGTTTTATTACACTCGAGAAAACGTATTTAGGACCATATAGGAAAGACATTTATACTATGAAAGATCGGGAGCGTATTTAATGGAGGTTCTGTGGTTCTGCCGTGTGGCTGGAAACGGGCCCCAGCCAGTCCATCTGCTATGTGCTAGAAATGTTACCGGTAACTAGGGACCTTGTTCCATCTTTGTTTAAGGCAATGCTGTGTTATTAACATTGAACACCTCCTTGCTGTGCATTCCTTGCTGCAGTACCTGGGGTGTGAAGGCTGGCAGGAACCTTGAGGAATTGAAGGATTTCATTGAGTATTGATGGTAGAATCACAGCACTCATTTAGCTCTTTTGCAATCCATCCTCCTAGGATATGCAATTAGTTTCTGTTGGGTAATTAATTTTAAAGATAAGATCATGGAACCTTTTTAAAAAAGAGCAAAAACTCAATGTAAATGACTAGAATTTCTTTCATCTGCAAAGGGTTTTGTAAGAGCAGAAAAGGACCTTAAGGATGATTGAGGTTAACTTCCTCATTTTGCAAAGGACTAAAAAAGGTCTCCAGATAGGGGAAGTGATTTACCTAAAGACATACAGCAGGTAACTAGCAGAGCCATGATTCAAACTGAGGCAATAGTCTTTCCACTGTGCCATGGTAATTCTGCGCAGTGCCATTTTGATTGCATAAATGATGTTTGTCCAACATGTAATAAAGATTGAATGAGGTTTTGCAATGAGAATGTTAAAGTGATTTCCTCTTAAGACTAACTTTGCACGGTTTATGGCAATTTTGTAAGGATGTTGATGAACTAAAAACTATTGAAAATTGTCCACTTAATGCCTGCTGCTGGTGATTCGGCTGGCATTAGTCATATTGACATCTCCTGTAATGAGCATGGCAATCAACACCATCGACAATAAATCATCATTTTCGGGAGGCTATAGATATCTCACAACTTATGGTTACACCTGGGAGATCCTCCGAGCCAAGTCTTATATTATTTGTTTGTTTGTTTGTGTGTTTGTTTGTTAGATTTTAAATGACCTTTTCTACCACCAGTCCCGAACTATGAACAGAAGAATGGTAGAAGACAACCTTTTTTGACCTTGGCTAAGCTGGGAGCCAAGAGATCTCGTTTCTAGTCTGGATTCTGCTCTTTCTTTATTTGGGATTTATGGCGTCTGGAACTACAACGACATAGAGATCATCTTGTCCAAGGCCTTTATTTTACAGATCAGCTGAACAACCTTAAGAAAATCATTTTCCATCTGTGGGCCAGGTTCATCATCTACAAAATGAGGATCTCATATCAGACAACTTTAGGTTCTTTTTGAGCTAAAAGGTTTTTGGATTCTCTAAAATGCAATGGAACCTTCAGTTCCATCTCAGACTCACTGAGATGCGCAAATGCTCTCGTTGCTATGAACTTGCAGTCTCCATTGTTGTCAAGACATCATGAAGAAGAGGCTACCTGAGTTGCAAGGGACATGCTCCAAAAAGTTCATGAAAGAGAATGAGATTGCAAGTTGTCTCTGCTGTCAAACCTACTAAATACAGCCATACCTCTTTTATTGCATTTTACAGATATTGCTTTTTTTTAAACAAAATGAAGGTCTGTGGCAACCCTGCATCAAACAAATCAGTCAGCACCATTTTTCCCACAGCATATGCTCACAATTGTTTAGCAGTGTCGCATTTTGATAATTCTTGCAATATTTCAAACTTTTTCTTACTATTTAATATTTTTTATTTTTATTTTTATGCTTATCATTTATGATGATGATCTGTGATCAGTGATGTTTAATATTACTTTTAGAATCGTTTTAGGGCACCACAAATCATGCCCATATGAGACAGTGAACTTAATCGATAAATGTTGTATGTGTTCTGACTGACTGCTCCACTGATCTGCCCTTCCATCTCTCTCATTCTCCTCAGGCCTTCCTATCCCTTGTGACACAAACAATATTGAAATTAAGCCAATTAATAATCTTAAAATGTTCCCTAAGTATTCAAGTGAAAGGAAGAGTCAATCAATGCAGCAGGCTTCATTGTCTTCTTTTAAGAAATCGCCACAGCCAACGCAACCTTCAGCCACCACCACCTCGAGCAGTCAGCGGCCATCAACATCAAGGCAAGACCTTCCACCAGCAAAAAGATAACTCACTGAAGGCTCCCGTGATGGTTAGCGTTTCTTAGAAGTAGAGTAGATTTGTTAGACATAACGTCATTCCACACTTAACAGACCACAGCACAATGTAAACATGCCTTTTATATACAGGGGGAAAACCAAAAAATTCTTGCGACTCACTTTATTGTAGTGGTCTGGAACCGAACCTACAATATCTCTAAACTGGTAGCCAATCATCTCTGACACAGGTCCTTTTGACAGGTTCCAAGGGACTAACTGACCAGCAGCCTCTGGTTGCACATGTCCTTTAACAAGGGCCAGACTACACGTCACTTGAAATGGTCTGTTTTGGCGCCCCCAAAGAAGAGGCTAGGGTATGGAGTCAGTTCCACCCATGTGTTTCATGTTGCCACAGGACCTAATCCAACAGATGGAAGGAAGTGGTGGTGGTGGTGGTGGGGGGTGTTGCTGATTTATTATCTCCATTATAAAAGTACTGTATAAATGTGACCTGTAATGACTGCTATTTTCTTAATCCTCATTATAATCGAAGTACATCATAGTAAAATAAGACCACAGAATGTGAAAGCTAGAAAGGACCTTAAAAGCACCTACTTCAGTCATGTACTTTAATAGAAAGAAAGACTGAAGTGAGTTATTTAAAGTCACATAGGTAGTGGGTTCGAGTCTGATTTGGATCTGAGGCTCTCTGATCCTAATTCCATGCACTTTCCACTGTGCTACTGCTTAGGGATGTCTGTAGGTGTTTACTGACCGCACCTGTCACTGATATTGGAGATCACTCTATTTCCTCAACTTCTGTTCATTTGGAGGATGATTTGGATGTTTTTCCTTTACAGAAAGTCTCATGTATACGAGAAACCTGAATATGGAAAATAACTGGATGCTCACTCAGTGTGTTCTCAGCAGGATTGTTGAATTTGTATTTCAATGCTGCCCCAGATGCTTCCTAGCTGTGTGACGATGGAGAAGTGTCGACCTCTCTGGGCTTCAATTTGCTCACCTATAATAACAGGTGCAGTGTCCAGTGCGCCAGGACCGGTATAAGGTTATGGATGTGCTATCCTTTGAAAACCGTAAGGTGCCATGATTAAAAATACGAATGTAAGAGGTGTTGCCCATCTCACTCTTCAGAACTGCCGCGTTATTCTCTTGTTTTTTTCCTCTCAAGCCTCTGTCTCTCAGTAAATGCTCCCACTCTTGCTACTTCACTGAGAAAACTGAGGTCATCTCTCTTGAGACTTATCATCCTTCTTCAACAACGAGAAAACTCTCTAAACGATATCCCTATAAGCTCTTCCTTCTCCCCTTTTTCAGAGAAAAGGGGAGCCTTCCTGTTCCCCGAGGCCAACCCTTCCACTTGCACACTCGATCCAGTCTTCTCTTTTTTTCCTTTGGGGCGTTGTGGCATGAAACAATCCCCTTCTCTCTCATTTTATATCTCTATCTGATTCTCAGCTCTTTTTCTCTCTCCCCTTCTATTTCCCTCTTTTCCTAGCTTCTTTCTTCCTTTCTCTTCTTTTTTCTCTCACTCTCCCTTTTCTTTTCTTCTTCCTCTCCTTTCTCCCTCTTTTCTCTCCCTCTGTCCCTTCCTCTTTCCCCTTCCTTTTTCTCTCCTTCCCTCTTCTCTCCTCCCCCTCCCTTTTTTCCTCTCTTCCCTTCTTCTCTCTCCTATCTCCCCTCCTCCCTCTCACTCCTTCTCCCTTACCTCCCCTCTCCTGATATCTCTTTTCTTTCCCTCCTCCCTTCCCCTGTGTCTGCTTCTTCCCCTTTTCCCTCTTCCTTCTCTCCCCTTTCCCTCTGCTTCTCTCTCTACCCCTCCCTTCTCTTTCTGCTCCATCCTCCCCCTCCTTTCTGTATCCCTCTCCCCCTCCCTTCTTTTATCTGCATTCCCTCCCTCCCTCCCTTCCCCTTGTCTCCCTTCGCCCTCCCTCCTTTTATCTGCATTCCCCCTCCCTTTTCCCCTCTCCCCCTCCCTTCTTTTATCTGCATTACCCCTCCCTTCTGTATCCCTCTCCCCCTCCCTTCTTTTATCTGCATTCCCTCCCTCCCTTCCCTCTGTCTTCCTCTCCCCCTCCCTCCTTTTATCTGCATTCTCTTCCTCCCTTCTTTTTCCCCTCTCCCCCTCTCTTCTTTTCTTCTGAATTCTCTCCTTTCTCCCTTCTTTTCCCCTCTCCCCTTCCTTCTTTTTTTCTGAATTCTCCTCTTTCTCCCTTCTTTTTTTCTGAATTTTCTTCCTCCTTTCTTTTTCCCTCTCCCCCTCCCTCCTTTTATCTGCAGTCTCTTCTTCCCCTTTCCCCTCTCCCCCTCCCTCCTTTTATCTGCAGTCTCTTCTTCCCCTTTCCCCTCTCCCCCTCCCTCCTTTTATCTGCAGTCTCTTCTTCCCCTTTCCCCTCTCCCCCTCCCTCCTTTTATCTGCAGTCTCTTCTTCCCTTTCCCCTCTCCCCTCCCTCCTTTTATCTGCAGTCTCTTCTTCCCCTTTCTCCTCTCCCCCTCCCTCCTTTTATCTGCAGTCTCTTCTTCCCCTTTCTCCTCTCCCCCTCCCTCCTTTTATCTGCAGTCTCTTCTTCCCTTTCTCCTCTCCCCCTCCCTCCTTTTATCTGCAGTCTCTTCTTCCCCTTTCTCCTCTCCCCCTCCCTCCTTTTATCTGCAGTCTTCCTCCCTTCTTTTTCCCCTCTCCCCCTCCCTTGTTTTTCTGCATTCCCTTCCCCTGTCCCCTCCCCCTCTGTGTCCCTCACCCCCTTTTCTTTTCCTCTCAGCTTTCACTGTCTTTTCCATCCTCCCTTCTGTCTCCCCCTCCCCTTCCCTCCTGCTCTCCCTGCCCCTCCCTTATCTCTCCCTTTCTCAGCCCCTCTTCTCTCCCCTTCCCCTTTCCATCCCTCCTCTCTCTTTCTCCCTTCCCCCTATTTCTCTCCTCTCCTCTCTCCCCCAGTTCTCTCTGTTCCTCTGCCCCCTTCCCCTTCTTCCTCTCTGTCTCTCTGTCTCTCTCTGTCTCTCTCTCTCTCACACACACACACACACACACTCACACCACAGCTGGTAAATGAGATTTTTTTTTAAAACAAAACTTTATTGGTAATGGATTTCAAATAATGTTCACAACAAAGCACACCATTATAGCGGAAGTCATTTCCGTGAAACAGATGTCTTCGAATCACACAGGTTGAATCTCTCAGGTATCCCCCACCCCTCCGCCTGGCCACTGAGCTCCTCCAAGGGTGGGGGAAATTTGAGAGAGGGACACGACAAGCGAAGGGGGATGGAGAGAAGATGACTGCTCTCCATTGAGCTATTTGCTAGAGAGGGGAAGCAATTAGGATATTTCAGAAGCCTCGACCAGGGGCCAGTGAGAAGAGCGATGGATAGATAGCTGTCAGTTAAGCCAGATGAAGGGGGCCTCTGGGGATGGGGGTGGGGAATGGTGGCGAAGCCACCAGGTGAATAAAATTGGCATTCTCAGGGCAAAAGGAAGCTCTTTACCTTAGAGCTGGGCCACTTCCTGTTCCCTTGCTCCCAGCCCCCCCCCCCTCTCTCCCCCATCTCCTCTTCCCCACCCGTGGTGGGCTCTCTTCGCCGACAAGCTTCTGGGGAGTGATGGTCCCAGACAGGGGGGCGAATCGGTGTCTGGAGAGGAAAAATCTGTAGATAAGGATGGTTAAATCGGAGGTGTGGCCCAGGGATTTCTGGGAGCCCTCTTTGGCAGGGATCAAAAACCAGTTAACCTGGGTGGGGTGGGGTGGGGGTGGGTAACGCTCTTTTCTGGCGCCCTAGCCTTAGGGACGCAAGAACTGAGGAGTGGGGGAGGTTCCGAGGGAGGGGGATCGGTGGCAGTTGCGGGGTGGGGATGGGCAAGTCTCTCCCCAGTTGGGCAGGAGACCCCTCCCCTCCCCACCCGCAGTGGGGATCTAGCAATTCTTTTCCCTGACCCTCGGAGGAGATGGGCAAGAAATCCCCTCCCGTAGGCCACGGACCTAGCTCGAGCCATCTGCTAAGATCCTAGAGGTTAAAAGCTGCGGGGCCTTTGACCTAAGCCAATCCAGACACATCCAAAGCTTTTGGGGGGCCAGCGAGGGCTTGGAGGGAGGGCAAAAAGGAGGGAGGGGCGAGGACGACCTCCAGAATCCTAAGCAGATCGGTTCGGTCTGGTTTGGTCCGATCTGTTTTGTTTCGTTTTCCATAGAAAGAAGCCCCGAAAAATCTCCCCCAGCCTCTTCCCAGGCAGGATCTCTCCGTCTGTCTCTGTCTCTGTCTCTCTGGGCAGTGGGGCGGGAGGGGGAGGAAACCGGCTAAATCTTTCTGTCTGTCTTTTTTTGCCCGTGGATAAGCTTCTAAGGTTATAGGGGAGAGGTTAGGAAGGGGCCGAAGGAGGATGATGCGGGATCGCAGCAGTCTTAGGAATCGAAGGATTTCCAACTTGGGGTCCCCCTGGCTCCCCTGCTCTAACTAGCCAGCACCAATGGAATCTTGGGGAGCTCCCAAAGCAGGGGCCTGACCCGTGGGACGGAGATACCACCCGGGGGGGGGGGGGGGGGGGGGGGGGTGGGGGGGGGGGGGGGGGGGGGGGGGGGGGGGAAGAGAAAGAAAAAGCTGCATCTCGCTTTGGTGATGGTGATAAGGCTCGGGGCTGGAAAACTGACTCACGACTTGCATGGAGTTGGGCATAGAGCGGAGGGAACCCGGCCACGGGGGTCTACCTGTTGGGGGTAAGCCAGCAAGGGGGAGGGGGGAAAGCAGTGGGGAGAGGGAAGGAGAGGGAAGGGGGGGGCGCCATCTGGGATGTGAATCTCCCTCGCGGCCTGCAAACCCCCTCAGCTTTTCTGATCTCCCGAGGGGAAAAAAGAAGAGGCCGGGAAATCTGGGGCCCTCTGGCTGCTCAATCCAACCCCCCCCACCCCCGCCCCCCAAAAGGAAGCCACTAGGGGGCCACGCCTAGAACTCGGCAAACTCCTTGGCGCACTTCTCGGTGATGGAGACTCGGATCTCTTCCTCCTCGTAGTCTTCGAAGTTACTCGTGTCGCCGGGGCCTTTGCACTTGGGGATGAAGGGGGCTTCCACCTTCCTCTGGTAGATGGCGATCCAGTCGGTGGTGGAGAACCACTTGTGGTTCTTGATGTCGTTGACTCCGTTCTTGAGGTTGCCGTAGCGCTTGGTGAGGTCCACCTGGAGCAGGTTGCGGAGCAGGTCCTTCAGGTCGGAGCTGAAGTGAGAGGGGAAGCGCACCTTGCCGGAGACGATCTTCTCGTAGATCTGGATGGGCTGGTCGGCGAAGAAGGGGGGGTAGCCCGCCGCCATCTCGTAGATGAGGACTCCCAGGGCCCACCAGTCCACGGCCTTGTTGTAGCCCTTGCTCAGGATGATCTCGGGGGCCAGGTACTCGGGGGTCCCGCACAGGGTCCAGGTCCGGCCTTTGACGCGCTTGGCGAAGCCGAAGTCCGTCACCTGGATGTAGCCGTGCTGGTCGATGAGCAGGTTCTCGGGCTTCAGGTCCCGGTAGATCAGGTCGAGCGAGTGCAGGTACTCGAAGGTCAGCACGATCTGGGCGGCATAGAAGCGTGCGTGGGGCTCGCTGAAGCGGCCGATGCGCCGCAGGTGGGAGAACATCTCCCCGCCCAGCACGTACTCCATCACCATGTACAGGTTGGTGTTGTCCTTGAAGGAATACTCGAGCCGGACCAGGAACGGGAAGTTGACGGCCTGCAGGATGCGTTTCTCGTTCAGGGTGTGCTCGATCTGCTTCAGCTTCACCACCTTCTGCTTATCCAGGATCTTCATGGCGAAGTGGTTGCCCGTCTCCTTGTGCTTCACCAGCATCACGCGGCCGAACGAGCCGGTGCCCAGGGTCTTGATGCGGTCGAAGTGCTCCAGCTGGGCCGTGTTCTGCGCCGGGGCTTCCCACTTCTTGAGGAATTCCTCCTTGGCCTTGGCCAGGAACTCCTTCACGCTCTCCAGCTCGCTGCCCTTCTTGGCGGTGGCCGCGTTGCCCATGTCCGCGGCTCTGGCGCCCAGCGGCTCGGCTTGCTCCTCGGAGCCCGGGCTGCGGCGCTGGCACCGGCGCTGGCGGTCGCGGGAGCCCTCGGCCCCGGGCGGAGACGGCGGCGGCGGCGGCGGCGGCGGCGGCGGGAGCCGGAGCAGGAGCACGAACGGCAGCACGAACGGCAGCAGGAGCCGGAGCAGGAGCCGCAGCGGCAGCGGCTGCGGCAGGAAAGGCAGAGGCTGCGGCCAGAGAGGAGAAGAAGAAGAAGGAGAAGGAGGAGGAGGAGGAGGAAGAGGAGGAGGAGGAAGAGGAGGAGGTGGCGGCGGCAGAGGCTGCTGCGGCAGGAGAGAGGTGGTGGCGGGAGAGCAGAGAGAGGCGGGAGAGGCGGCGGCGGAGGAGGCTGCGGCTGCTGCAGGAGAGGCGGCGGCTGCGCCTAGAGAGGAGGCTGCGGCAGGGGCGGCGGCGGCGGCGGCGGCGGCGGCGGCGGCGGCGGCGGTCGCGACTCTGCTGGCTGCCGTAGCCCTGATGCCCCCCCTCCTCCCTCCTCCTCCTCCCCCCTCCGTGGCCCCCCCGAGCCGCACCCCCTCCTCCCTCCATGGTCCCCCTTCCTCCTCCTCCTCCTCCTCCTCCTCCTCCTCCTCCTCCTCGTCTTGGCTGCACGGCCCCCCCTTCTCTTCCCTCCACGGTCCCCCCTCCTCCTTTTCGTCCTTCTCCGCCTCCTCCTCCTCCTCCTCCCTCCCTGCCGGCCCCCCCCACCTCGCCCGCAGCCGACGCTCGCTCCCGGCTCTCACCCCCCCCGAGCCGTGCTGCGGACCGCAACCTCCCACCACCCCACCCCCACCCCCACCTCCCCACTCCCCGAGCCTGCCGCCTCTGCCCCGGGGATTTGAATGGAGCCCTCTCCCCAGCTGCGGGGAGCCGGCCTTTAGCTAGCCACTGGCACGCCCGGCCATCTGCATCTCCTCCCCGGGTCCCGGCCCTCTGCCGTCACCTGCTCCCAGGCCACAGCCTCAGTCGCCTTGACAGGCTGGGGCTCCTTGTCCACGGCGCTCCTCCTCGACTTGCCGTGCACCGAGGGTAACACACAAGCATCTTGGGCCACGACGGGCTCCCCCCACCCCTTTCCAGCCTTATGTCATAGCAACACACCCTCGGAGCCCTCTCCACTTCCCCCCTGCTCCCCGCAGTCACCCCCCGGCCTTCGTGCCCACTCCTGGCCCTGCCACTTTTCTCCCTCCTGGAACCCTTCCTTGGGGTCTGGCTTGGGGGCCGCCTCCTCCCCCAAGCCTTCCCTGATCTCTTTGGGGGGGAGGCGGCCCAGTGTACAGAAGTCAGATTTAGGGAGGTGGGGGGGGCAGAGGACCCGCTGGCACCTCACTACCTCCGTGACCTTGAGCCATCTTCCTGGGCCCTTGGGAAAGGAGGGGGCTGGGCTCCATGGCTCAGAAGGTCCCATCCACTTTTAACACTCTGCCAGCCCTGCCCTCTCAGTGACATCTCCGAGGCAAAGCAAACTGCCTGTTTGATGCTGCCACTCTTATATAAAGCTATCACATTCCCTGCCCCAGCACTAGCTTTGTGGAAGGGGGGGGGGGGGGGGGGGCAGGAAGGGAGAAGCTGGAATCTGGAGTCCAAGGGCCTGGGTTTGAATCTCAACCCTGCTCTTAACTAGCAAGATGACCTTGAGCAAAGTCACCTCTCAGGGCTGCAGTTCCTTCCACCTTAAGGCAGTCCCTTCCAACTCTGAGTCTGAAGGACCAAGGCTGCAGAGAGAGGAACCCGGAGGCTGCTCTTTCCCATTGTCTAGATGGTATTTACAGCTGCGACACACAGTCCTCAAACATCTCATTCCCCCACCAGCTCCTCTGTGGGCAAGAACTAGGTGCTTTTTCACCTGGGCCTTCTCCATGGCCAAACACCGAGTTTTGCACCTGGTAGGAGCTTCCTAAATGCTCCCGGGCTTGAATGGAAACCGGAGTGCCAGGTGAAAATCAAACCTGCGCCAGAGTGGCAAGGGACAGAACACCGACTCTAGTAGCAAGCCCCCACCCCGATGAGGATGCTCATCTATTGGGCGGGAAGGAAACAAAAATCTCCATGAAAGGCCATCCTTTAGGAAATCAATAGGGATCAGAGCCAGTTCTCCTGGTAAAGGGAAAGCATTTTCAATTCCCAGCTTGGCCTCTGCATGTTCTATGATTCAAAGGGCTGGGGATGAGTTCTGGAGCTGTGATTTCTCAGGATAGGAAATGCTTAGGCGAGGGAACTTCCTCCGGCTGCCAAAGGAGGTTGGGGTCTCTGAAGCGGAGTTTCAGCTGCACGGAGCAGAGGTGGCCAACTCCCGGCTGGCCAGGCAGGTGACGTTACAGTCCACAACTCTCCAGATTAAAATTATCACTGGGAGATATTTAACAAAATCCAGGAAAACACAGACAGTATCACGTATTCGAAAGCAAGACGGTCTGTGGCCGGCCGGGCTCCTCATGTAGGGCTTATCTGCCTTTGAGTGTGATGCCACTGGACTCCAGCATTGAGATTTTCCCAGGACCACATAGCCAGTGTGCATCAAAGGTGGGATTTTGAACCCGGGTTTCCTGGCCCCAAAGCTGCCTCTCCATACGTTATGCTGTGTCTCTACTATGATTAAAAATGATTAAAATGCTGCCACTGCGTCTGAAAACAGGTGTGCCACAGACAGATGGCATAGTGCCCACTGTCCCTCATCCAGTCTAAAAAGCTTTTTTTTTTCTTCTTCTTCTGAGAACCTTAGGGTAGTACCATTTAAGAGATGGGAGGGAACTTGAAGCATTTCCTAGTGCCACCTATTCATTTTGAAGATGAGAAAACTAAAGGTCTGAGAAGTTAAGTGATTTTTTCCAAGACACACAGCAATCAGAACCAGATTTCCTGCTTCTGACTTACGCAGATGCCGTGCTCTTTTTACTACACCAAACTCTGTATGTAATCATGATCCACAAGGAAGGAGGCACGCTGTCACACTGGAAGTGGAAGAGAGAATGGGTTTCTCTACCCCTCACCGCTCACCACTGGCCTACCATCATCCGCTTGGAGATTGGCCTGTTTGAGCCCGAGAGCAGAAGGGAAAGGGTCAAAGGTAGCATGAGAAGGCAGGTAATAGAGGCTCTCGGTTTTCTGAATTGTTGTAGGGCTTAACACTGCTCTGAGACTTAGAGCTCGAAGGGAAACACTTAACTTCAGCAATGAAAGTTTGACCCATTCAACTCGATGAGACAAGTGCTTTTTAAGCAGCTCTTGAGACATGTAAGGCACTGTGCCGAGTGCCAGAGATGCAGGAACAAAAAAGTAGCTCCCTTCCTAAAATGGCTTAGAGGTCTACGAGAGGAAACGATAGAGAAATAGAACTAAGGGGATCGGGAGAGCCTCTGTAGAAAAGGAACTGAACTCTGTGGGACACCAGGGGATGATGAGCACTGGCAGGAAGGAGGGAGAGCGTTCCAGGTTCGAGAGCTAAGCTGCAAAAATACCCGAAGGTCACGAGATGCGGAGTCTGAGGACCGAGGGAGCCAGTTTAGCTCCGTGCAAAGGAGTAACGTGTAATAAGCTTGGAAAGCAGGCTCAGGTCAGAGAGTGAAGGGCTTTAAACACTAAGTCAAGGAATGGGTATTTTATCTCAGAGGCAATAAAAGGGGCAGCGAGATGTAAGTAGATGGAGAGTTTGATTCTCTTCCCACCTACAATACATACTGGCTGTATGTCTTAACGGATGAGTCGCTTGACCAAGCTCTCGGCGTCCCGGACCACAACCCTCCACACTGGGGCTTGGACCAGATGAAACGTAACCGGGAAATAATCAACAAAATAAATACAAATACGATAAAACATAGATGAGGTTAACATGTGGCTCTGCGAGTCGATACGCTACTGACGGAAATCCTCATGCGAGGTTTAGTGGCCCCATTTATGAGTCTGATGCCACTGCCCAAGACAATTCTCAAAGACTGAGAATAAATTGAAGAGGGAGGTTCCTCACTGAGACTTTCCTATACTCATGAAATCACAGGTCCGGCCCTTATTCCTGGAGGCCAAAAGGATTTTGTGCTTTATGAAGATGAATTTGGCAGCTCTCTGAGGGGGTATGGGAGAGATGAATGGGCAGGAAAGAACCTTTAGGGACCGTCAAAACGGTGTTTCTTCAAAGAGGACCGAGGACATAGCGGAATAATGTCTTGATTGGCTTGTGAATTGGATTCGAGTGAGGCAGAGTTGCACAAAATCACTCTTTTCAAGTCAAGTGGCCAGACAAAGGTCAGGACAAGTGGTGATGTCCAGGATACAGTGGATAACCTTGGTGCCTTTGATGTTTAGCCGAGCTCTGAAGTACTCCAAAGAGCCCACTTGAGCTGCCTTCATAGCCACTGGAACAAACTGTTCTCCTCTGACTATTCTGTTTGGGAAAGTCTTCACGAGTGCAGAAAAAAAAAAAAAAAAAGACAGAATATGGGATTCCTAGGATGAACAGGGCTGAGAAAAAACATCAGTATCTCCTTGTATGTCAGGTTGGATTTAGGCGGCCTCAGACCCTTAATGTGCCCTCATGGGAAGGAAATTGGAAGGCCCTTCTTAGAAAGCTCCTTCAAGAGTCATACATGGCTTTAGAACAATGAGCACCCTTAGGAGTAATTAGTCTAACTCAGCCCACCCCCAATTCACTAATGAGAAAACTGAGAACCAAAAAAAGGTTAGGTTAACAGGTACATGAAATAGGATTTGATCCCGTGTTTTCTAACTTCATATATAGCATCCTTTCCATTGTGCCATGCTTCTTTGGGTGAAGAGAAACAGAGGTCTGATAAAAAAAAAAACTGCTTTGGTTCCTGGAAGCCCTTAAGAGTGCTCAACACTCTTGATTCCCCATGGACCAAACCAGTCCACACTGGCCAAGGTGAGCGGCCATAGACTTTCCTTAAGGTCATAGAAAAAGGACTAGCTGAATTCACAGAAAGGGTAAAGGATTTGCTCTTGCCATGTGAGTGGCAGCGTAGTGCCATGGGTTCAAAAGTCTAATGTCTTTGCTAGCTTGACAGCCTCAGATCCCAGGACTACAAGGATGGGATCATAGTGAAGCTGGTGAAGGAGGACAGGCCCAGCCCAAGGCAGGCTTGTTTACAAGGACAGACTGCATTTCCCTCTCCTGTGTACCACTTCTGAGCATGCCTTATGCAATTGATAACAAGGATAGATAATAATTCACTTCTCTTATCTGATATTCAAAACACCCTGGAAAGTAGGATCACTATTCTGATGCCCACTTTATAGGGGAGGAAACTGAGGCTCACAAATATCCAGTGACCTGCTCCAAGTCCCATAGCTAGGAAGAGGCAGGGCTGAGATTCGAACCCCAGTCTCCTGCCTGGGTTCCATACTCTCCTCACTCCCTATGACTCCTCTCACTTTTGTCTTTGACATTCTGTGGTCTGAATTTCACAAAGACACCATTGAGATAAGCGGAAATTACCTCCTGTATTCACTCAATGATTAACTTGGAAACAAAGAGCCTGGTACAAGAACAGCAGGCCTCAGGCCCGGGAGTCCAATACAACCTAAAGGTTTTTCTGTTGTCCGAAAGCTAAGTCGCCCTTGTCCCTGCTTATACTTTGCCTAACTAGGTGGGTGACATTCCTTTGGCTCCCAGGATTATCTAACTTTCATCATCTCTTCTGGGGGTTTCAGTCCTAACTGATCCAATCACTTATCTTGGTCACAGCATGAGGTCTCAGAGCTGATCGAGCTTCCTTGGCACAGAGTCCGATATGCTGAGACCCCGGGCAGCCGATGGGAAACTTTTTGGCGGGTGGCCCTACTACCTCCAAGGCCAAACATTTGAAGCTGGTTAATCTCGGTCACTTAGATAGATGTCAGCTACTTCCTGCCTTGATTGCTAAATGGACTAGGGACATTTTGGCAACTCCTGAACTTGTCATAGCGAGGAATGATCGTTTCATTCATCTCCCATGGAAGGAGGGTGTCTGGGGGTTTATTGATGGCTTCAGATGAATATTGGCTTTGTGGCCTTGGGGCTGGTGAGGCAGGAAGCAGGAAGCTGCGTTTCTTCAGTGGCAGGGTGAATTCAGTTAACGGTTTAGCGGGGTGTTAGGAGCGAACTAGAAGGGTAACACCCAAAGGATCAGTGGCCAGGAGATGGAGAGTGAGGGACTGGTCCCTCAAAATATTCTTCAGTAACTCAATGAAGCCTACTGCTTCAGTATGTCAAAGATGCATAGAATGGTATTTCTGGAATCAAGTAATTTCCAATAGATTGTAAACTTCTCCAGGGCAGGGATGACTTCATTTGATGATTCTCTTTCACTGGCACCTGACGCAGGGCTTGGCGCATTTGTTTGGTGTGTGGGCACCCCTTCCGCTCACACTGATGCCAGTCCTGCTATTGCTTAAGATGCAGTTTTGGAGAACTGCTGGGGCTGAAATGTTTCTCCTCCTGGGACCGACCTGTTGACGAGATCCTCTGAATTCAGACAAGACATGACTGGGCTCAGAGTCGAAGCCTTTCTAGCTTGGCGAGCATAGGATTATAGATTTAGAACTAGAAGGGATCTCCGAGGTCATTTATTCTAACCCCCTTATTTTATAGATGAAAAAATTTGAGTCCCAGAAAGGGAAAGACTTGAATTTGGATACCTTGTAAATATAGAATGTCCCAAAAGTCTGTGTGCCATTATAAGTTCTAATATTGGGGGCACTCGTACTCATACGCATGCATACGTGTGTGTATGTATGTATATTGTTGCTCGTGCTTTATTTTCAAAGAGGACCGGTGACATCAAGAGAGGTGATGTCTTGACTTTCCAGTGAACTGGATTAGCACCAAGTTGTCGTCCTCACACTCTCTTCCCGACTTACTGAAGTCCAGTAGCAAGTCAAAAGTGCAGACAACTGGAGATGGCCCGGGATGCCGTGAGTGAACTTGGCATCTTTGGCGTCTCTGATGTCTGACCAAGCTCTAAGCAGTCCACGGTGCCTGCTTCAGGCACGTGGCCAATGAATACGTTCCAGCTTCTTAAAGTCACAGGTGAGGAGTGGGAGAAGGCAGACATGAGAGGTGGATGAGTGGCCCTGAAAAGAGCCTGGCAGCCCTCACACCAGGGAGCTAATACGCTTAAATGCCATCTATTCACATACATAGAAATATACTCTGATGTCTATGTATTTATGTATTCGCTTTATATTTACTTCCATATATACTTATGGATTTCATTGTTGCCTCCACTATTAAAATACAAACTCCTTACAAGTAGGGATTTTTTTTTGGGGGGGGGGGAGGGGGACCTGTGTCTTCTTTGCCTAGTGTAATGTCAGGCACATTGTAAGTGCTTAAGAAATGCTTGTTTAATCCAATTCATGAGAAATCAGGGGAGGGACTTGTGCTTCAGCATAGGAAATAAAACGCCACCTTTGGAGTTTCAAAGGTGTGTCTACACCTAGGCAAGAATGTAAAATCGATCTTTTCTGCATACAAAAAAGAAAAAAAATGCCAGTTCATTAACTGAAAGATTTTCCCGAGGCCACCATGGCATTAAGTAGAAGGCTTTAATTCCCTCAATAACTACCTACCCATGGGAATCAGTAGTCATTTTGTTTCATGCTTACGGAGATTTGTTGGAAAGTCCCTGAAAGACAGGAGGCCAGAGCATCTACCATCTTGCCTTGATGGCAAGAAAATTTGGGTTCAAAGCCCTGCCTCTGTTTTAGGGGAAAGATGAGTTTTTTAGATATTGGGTTTGCGATGTCTCTGAGATTTCCAGTGTAATATGTCAGATGGGTCATTGGTGATGGGAGAATATTATGCTACCTTCTCTGGGATCAACATCTTCCACGTCTTCCGTTCTTTTGACCGATATAGCCAATAAGAATTTTTTCAGCACCCAGCACAGTGCGAGGCTGTGGAGATACAAAGAATCTCTGTTCAGAAGGAGCTGTCATTCTAATGTAGGAGATAACATGTAGCTAAGTAAATACATCCAGCATAAATATGAAATGAATAAATATAAATATGTACAAAGTAGCTAATGAATATGAGGTAGTTTTGGAGGGAGGGCTCTAGCAACTGAAGAGGTATCAAATCAACAAGGCTTCATGCCAGAGGTGGTGCCTTAGTTTAAAGGAAGAGATGGACTCTGAGGCAGTGTTAAGGAAGGAGCATGGGAAACAACCACTGGCAAAGGCATGGAGATGGGAAATGGAGTGTTCCATGTGAGGAACACAAAGAGGGTTAGTTTGATTGGATCATAAAATTCAGAATGGGGAGTAATATACCAAGAAACTGGAAAGATCGGTTGATGGCTGGAGCGTTAAGGGTTTTTAAACTAAACAAATGGGGCAGCTAGATGGTGTACCAGCCCCGGAGTCAAGATTTCAGACATTAGCTGTGTGACTCAAGGCAAATCACTTAACCTGATTGCCTCCAAAGAAGAAATACCAAAAACAAAGGATATTATATTTATTAATGGAAGCAACAGGCATCCACTGAAGTTGGTTCACTAGAGGAATCAGACGGCCAGAGCTGCCTTTAGGGGAAAATCATCCTGCCAGATACAAACAGGAACGGACTGGACTAGGAAGACAAATCTCAGGCAGGGAGGCCAACTAAGAGGCTGTAGCAAGAATCTAAAGGAGAGGTGATAATGGCCTCAATTAAGGTGGTAACTGGGTGAATAAAAGGCTGGAAGGTGAGAGGTCTAGAGATAGCAATAGCAAGAATGGATATCCAATGTGAGGCAAAGTGAGGAGCTGAGAACACCGAGGTTAAATCTGGGAGACTGAAAGGATGATGGCACCTTCCGCAGAGAAGCAGAGAAGTCTGGGAGAGGAGTCTCTATACCTGATCTAGTTATCTGTTATATATAGTCTATTGGTTTATTCTAGATGATCCAGTTCTATTTACAAAGTGGATGGATGAAAATTTCATATTAAATGTCACTGGTTTTGTCAAGGTTTATAATTTTGGAGGTACATGAGAGAAAGATATGTTAAACTTAAAGAGGCGAACTTCCAAAAGTCATCTCCATAGTTCTGCTACCAAATAATCTATATAATTCTAGTTCATTTGACCCCTGTAGACATCACATCTGTGACTGGAGATCCATTGGAAAGTCACTGAAAGGCAGTAGGCCATCGCGTCTACCATCTTGCCTCGATGTCAAGATTTCAGTTCAAAGTCCTGCCTCTGTTCAAGGTGAAAGATGGGCTGGAGGTTTGTATATACTGAATTTGGGATGTCTCTGAGACATCCAGTTGAAAATGCCCGATGAGCCATTGGCAATGTGAGAATTTCACACTGCCTTATCTTTGTTCAACAGTTTCAGTGTCTTCTGTTCTCTTGATCCTTTCTTCTGCTTATAAACATGAATGGAACATTACTATCTTTGGAAAATGAGGTTTTTTTTTTTTTTTTTTAATTCGGTCTTTTTGTCTCTAAAGCACAGTCGTCTCTGGATATTACTCCCCCCTCCCAGAACAAACAAACATAAAATGATCCCTTTTTTACATCAAAGAAAACCACTTAAGTAAAAGCACTTGACCAAGGGACCAATGTTGTATATAGCATTTGGTACTCAGAGCACGCTGGATCTTTACCAAATAGAAAGATAGATCATTATAATTAGTCAACTCGTAACTTAAATTTGCTGTATCCAATTTGAACCTCTGGTATCCTTAATATTCTTCAATTTTATTGCTGAAATAACTCAAGTTTTGCTATGGTTTGGATAAATGACTTTCTTTGCTTAAAAAAGTGTCACCAGGCAGCTGTATTATAGTAGAAAGATAAGAATTTGAAGTTAGGAGATCTGAGCTCCAATTCTAGGGTTTTTTTTTTTTTTTTGTTTTTTGCTTTTTGTTTGTTTTAAATGAGATTCACAAAAAACAAGTAAGCAAACAAAAAGAAAACCTTGGCTATGTCATCTCACCTCTTGAGATCTCAGTTTCCTTCTCCTTAAAATGGGTAGAAATTCTACTTCTGGCTTCTGTAGGAGAAGGAACAAGAGAGGAGAGTCCAGAAACTTGGACTGAATGAAGAGGAGGAAAGTATACAGGTGAATAGGCAGGATTTGACTCTTGGGGAGGCTGAAGTTAAGTTTGGGCAAAAGAAATTTGGTATAAATTAAATTAAGTTTGAAGGAGAATAAACTCGAGGCCCAAAGACAAATAAGGATTAAGGAAGCTCAAGGAGGATTCTAACTCAACTAGAATTAAGAGTTGAGAAAGAAAAGGAAAAAAGTATTAAGCAAGTAAGGGTAAGAAAAGTAAGAAAAGGTAAGTGGAACAAGTCCCCAGTAAACAAATTGATTGAGGAGATTGATAGGTAGGGCAAACTGGTGAAATAGATGGAAAGGTGGTGCAATGCTGAAGGGGAGATGGGTGTGGGAGCCAAGTTGTCAAGATCAGGAAAGTAAGTTGAGAAGAGTTCTCAAGTAATTAAGAGGTGATAATTGGCTGTAAAATTTTTAACCAGGTGCTTAGGGTTGAGGTGTAAAAACACACAAGTCTGCAAAAAATAGGAGGATGAAAATCTCCACCAGTATGGGGAGTAGGAGAGATGTACAGTACTTTACGGTGAGTGCGGGATGTTTGCATTTCTACCATAGCTCAGAGATTCTTAGCAATGTTTCACCAAAGTCTGATCTGCCTCCTGAAGAAGATAACTGTAAAGGAAGAGGATGGACACCTGTCCATACTCTATATTTGGAGGGAGAATGATGTATTCCCAAAAGGAAACAGAAGTGGTGCTTCAATGGGATTTGTAGCAGAGGAAGCCTGTTCCTTATTAGGATGTTGGAGAGAATAGTAGTCAGAGGAGAAGAAAGAGCTTCTCAATCAAGACTTCAAATCTGGTTTGAGACCCTTCCTGAAGAGGAGGGAGCTAGGTGCTCCAGGAAGTGAGAGGTCACTTGTCTCACATAGCCTGACACAGTAGAGTCTTGAGATGCCGTCAAGTAGGAGACAGAGTATGGGTCGGTAATGGGCAGAGGAACAAGGGAGAAGTCAAAGGAGTTGGTAATTACTCCTCAGGGGGCTCAGGGACTACTGTTTGAGTGTGGCTTTTAATGGGGTTTCTTTTTTAAATTAATTTTTCTTTTTATAATTAGATATTGATTTCCCCTCCTACTCTTCTCCTCCATCCACTCAATTGAACATCAATGATAATAGTAATAACAAGTATACAGAGGTCAGCAATACACATTGCACCAGTGGCCGTGTCCAAACCGTCTGTCTTATTCTGCATCTTTAGTCACGAGGTGGCCAGTCTGCTTCCTTGTGAGTCCCCTAGAATCCTGGGTGGTCATTGCAGTGATAAGAGTTCTAAAGTCTTTCAAAGTGTTTTTGTTTTTTCATTATAATGTCAGTGTTATTGCATATACTGTTCTCCTATTTCAGCTTTCTTCACTTTATTTCAGCTCAGGTTTTGTTTTTTGTTTTTTTTTTTAACCTATAATTATGTGGTACCAACACGACCCATACTATTTGGCTTTTTGTCACCGTTTAGGTGATTTCTATTTGGGGCAGTTAGGTGGTTCAGTGGATAGGATCCAGGTCTGGAATTAGGAAGACCCGAGTTGAAATCCAACTTTCAAATACTTCTGAGCTGTATGACAGAGTTTCCTCATCTGTAAAATGGAGATAATAATAGCATTTACCTTCTAGGGTAATTGTGAAGATCACAAGTTAATGGTAAACTAACACCGGTATGGGGGGGGGGGGGGCAGGCTTGGGCATCATGCTTTTGTCAGCATACTCTTTGAGCTCTTTATTTCTACATGTCTGAACTGTGGTCTCTTGTTTATCCCTTTTTCCTTAGTTGGACTGTAATGTATGGTCTGTCAACCTGGGCATCTTCAAAGTATGATTCAGGTATTGTTGTATTCTTTACTGTATAATAAAAATGTTTTAAAAATGGGGAAAAAAATGAAAGGAAAATCATTGTAAAGTGCTTAGCACAGGACCTGACCCATAAATAAGTACAACATAAATATTAGCTATTCTTATTATTCATTTACATTATCCTACTAATGGCACATAGAGTTTCTAAAACATCTTTTTAGGTAACAAGTTTATTTTATTATATTAACCTGCCACTCCAATTACCCTCCTCCACATTGGACAAATTTAAAAATATAGTATAGCAAAAAAAAAAAAAAATCCACATTAACCAAGTCTAAAAATAAATAAAAATAAAAATCTAAACTTTCTGCATTTTAAGTTCACCACCTCTTTGTCAGGAAATGAATGGCGTGTTTTATCTTTATTCTTTTGGATTGGTGATTTATCTTTGCACCGATCAGAGTTCTAAAGTTTTCCAAAGGTATTTTTCTTTATAATATCATCACTGTTTAAATTATCTTAGTTCTGCTCACTTTGTTTTGCATCAGGCCTTCCTAGTTTTCTCTGAAATAGCCCGATCTCTGATGGGCCAATAATATTCTGCTACATTCATAGACCACAATTTATTTCTTCATTCCCCCAAGAGGAAGCTATCCCCTTGTTTGCAATTTGTTGTTACCATGAAAAGAGCTGCTCTGAATAACTGCATAGACATTCCTTTTTCTTTGAACTATTTGAGGCATAGCTAGGTCTAGCGGTGGTAGAGTTGGGTCAAAGGGTATGAACAGTTTAGTTACTTTCTGGGCATAGTTTTAAAATTGCTTTCCAGAAAGACCCAAGCGTTGCTGGATCAATGCAGTTTCCTAGTGTATCTGTTTCCTACAGTCCCTCAAATAGTTGTCATTTTTCTCTTTTGTTATTCTTCCAAGTCTCATAGGTGTAAAGTGGGATCTCCAAGTTGTCTCATTTATATCCTTTGAACATTTTTCTATTGGTTAATAGCTCTTGGCCTTACAAATTCAAATTAGTTCCTTATATATCTTGAAATGCAACCTTTCAAAACAGAAACTTGTTGCAAAGAACTTTTCTCAGTTGCCCATTTACTATTTTCTACTACATTAGTAGAAAACTGTGCAAATTAAATTTTTTTTCAAGTTAAATTTTAGGCAATCAAAATTATCCATTTTCTCTTGTGCCATTCACATAGATCTTCCCAATTTTCATGGAAACTGTCCATTTCATCATTTCTTATCTTGCAATAATATTCCATTACTTTTATATATCATTATTTGTTTAGTCCTTTTTCAGTTGATGATACCCCTTTCATTTCTAGTTCTTTTCTCAACTAAAAGACTTGCTATGATTTTTTTTTTTTTTGCCCACATGGATCTTTTCCCCCTTTCTTTAATTCTTTTAGGATATAGGTAGGCCTTGCTGTGATATTGCTAGCTCAAAGGGTATGCACAGTTTAATAACTATTTAGATATAGTTTTATACTGTTTTCTTTCCCCCCCTTTCTTTCCACTTAGCATTTTTATCTTCTTCAGTTACACGTAAAAACAATCTTTAACATTTGTTTTTAAAACCTTGAGTTCCAAATTTTCTCCCTTCTTCCCTCCCATTCCACCCGCTCATTGAGAAGGCAAGCAATTTAATATAAGTTAGACATGTGCAGTCGTGCAAAACATTGCCATAATAATCATGTTGTGAGAGAAAACAGACCAAGAAAAAGAAAGTTTAACAAGTGTCTTTTTAAATCTGTATTCAGACACCATGATTTCTTTCTCTGAAGACAGAATTTTTCACTATCAGTCTTTCAAATCCAGTGGATTTGGATCATTGTATTGCTGAGAAGAGCTAAGTCTTTCACAGTTGATCATTTTACAATATCGCTGTTACCTTGTACCTAGTACATTTCACTTTGTATTGATGCTCATGGAAGACTTTCCAGGTTTTTCTGCTCATCATTTCTTATGGCACAAAAATATTTCATCACTGTTGGATATCCCCTAATTTCCAATTCTTTGCCACCAGGAAATGCTATAAATATTTTGTACAGATGGTCCCCTTTCTTTTTCATTTTTAAATCTCCTTTTGGATAAAGACATTACTAAGTCACAGGGTATATATAATTTGATAGCCCTTTGAGCATAGTTCCAAATTGCTCTATAGAATGGTTGAATCAGAACACAACTCTACTAACAGTGCCTTAATATCTCACCCCACCCCCCCATTCCCTCCAAGATTTATCTCTTTACTCTTTTCCAGTATAACCGGACTAGTTCAGTCCAAGTGAGTTGACAGCTCTGCCAACAGTACATCAATATGCCCGTTTTCCCCGACAATTTCAAACATTTGTCAATTTCCTTTTAGTCATTTTTACCAGTCTTATGGGTATGAGGTAATTGCAGATTTGTTTTAATTTTCATTTCTCTATTAGTGAGTTAAACATTTTTTCGCCTGGTTGCTCATAGCTTAGATTTCTTCCCTTGAAGATTGCCTTTTCAATCTTTGACTATCTTTTGGGGAAATGGATCTTTTTCAAAAAAAATTGTATCAGTTTCTTATGTACCTTAAAAATGAGATCTTTATCAGAGAAAAATTAATACAAATATTTCTTTCCCATTACCTGTTTCCCTTTTAATTTGAACTTCATTTGGTTTTGTGTATGCAAAATCTGTCAAATTTTATATAGTCAAACTTACTCATTTTATCCTTATTGATCCTCTTTATTCCTTCCTTGATCATGAACTCTTTCCCCTGTCTACTGAAGTGAAAGTAATTTTTTCCTTATTCCTCTCATTTGTTAGTGATATCATCAACCTTTTTGTCTATGTTGTGTATCCATTTATAGCTTACCTCAGTATATACTATGAGATGCTGTTCTAGACCTCTTTTCTATGAGGCAATTTTTCTATTTGTCAATCAGATGACAAAAAGAGACAAGCTTGTCTTCCTAGGGCATGGAGCCAAGACGTAAAAGAGAAGCTCCCAAGACTTATAAAAATGGATAACAACTACTGCTGATAATTCATTTGGGCCCAAATGATGTTGCCAGAAGGAACCGAAAAAGTGTTGTCAACTATTATGAAGTCTTAGGGAAATAACCAAAGACCACAGAGCATTGGCTGTTTTCCTCCCAGTTACCAGTTGAAGACGAACGATTTGGGAAAAAAACAACTATTAATCTGGGAAGTAAACAGTGGGCTAAGAAAATGGTGTCTAAGAATGGGATTTGGATTTCTGGTACATGGCTTCAAATATAGAAATGTCAGGTTCCTGGACAGAGATGGAATACACCTAATAAAAACTGGTAAATATTTGTTGGGTTTCTTACAAATCTAATCAAAAGGGCTTTAAATTACAAAGTATGAGAGAAAGAGAAGGCTGCCTATGTATATTTCCCAAATTAGATGCTCTAGATGCAGCTTTTCTTAAACCTTTTCCAGTCTTGATCCCTTCTCACCCGAGAAATTTTAGACAAGCCCAGGTAGAGAGGTACATAGAATAGGTATACAAATCAAACATTTACTGATAACAAATCATACTTCCTCAACCTCACATTCAGTTAGGAGACCCCATACGAGATCATGACCCAAGAAGCTGCACAATAGAGAATATATACAACGAAAGAACAGCAGGATGTTACAGAAGAACAAATTCAAGAAACAAGTCAGTAGCAAAATTTAAGGCACTTAATGTCTAGACACAAATGGTTTTAATGCAAGAATTCAAGAAGGCACATTCTGAAGGAAAGGAAATTTCAGCAGACCCTGATACATTCCCCCTTGATCTAGAGAAAGTAGATATCACAGGGTTTAGAGAATATGCAAGTATGTTTTCATGGATTAGTATTTTACCAGGAAAGTCAGCCCAGGAGGGATGGGAGACGCTGAAGAATGACATTTTGTAGACACAAAGGATACCTACACAAGAGGCACAAATCACATTATTGAAAAAATGGACTTTTTCTAAAGGGACAGATATAGACGAACAGAGTTTACTGGCTTCGAAGTCTCAACAAGTGTACAGCAAATGGAAGTACGGTCACTTAATGGGAAATGAACAGAAATATGTGGTATGCTTCTATAAAAATAACATCAGGAATGCTAAAGCACAAAGTGACCTGAGGCTAAGAGAAGATCTATGAGGTCAATCAAGAGAGCTTGAAAGTTCTATTAGGAGGAAAAGGATGATCTAAGAAGCTGGACCACTTTTGCTTTTGGCGAAGGGGAAAATGATAACTGAAAATATAGAGAAGATCTAACTGCTAATCCGCTCTGATTTTGCTCCTGTCTTCTCTTTGTCAGGGAGAATGGCTTCTTCACTGAAAGGGACTGAACAAACCTGACTTCCACATTATTGCTACCTAAGATAAGTAAAGAGACGGTAAGAGAACAAGCCCATCGGGTGGCCCGGGTACAATCTACCTGCTTAAGAATTACTACTCGGTACTTGATATGATAGGATTCTAACTTCAATGTTAGAATAGTCTTCAGTGGATATTTTGTTTTGGAAGCTTGTTGTGAATTTTCCCTGGAAGATGAGCTTTGCACGTCCAATGGGTTCCCGTGAGTAGAAGGATTTGGCTTTTTTGGTTTGGAACAGGAGCATGGGGAACAAGGACAATGGGTGGAAGCCATAAAAAGGCTAGTTCTAGGCTGGAATTTAGAAAAAAAGTTCCTGATCTTGAGCTCTGTTCCCAAGTGCAATAGGTTCCCCCTCCTTGCGCATCTCCAAGCAGAGGCTCAGTGCCCACTTGTCAGAGTGTCAAACACAACCAACATTTATTAAGCACCTAGGGCAGCTAGAGGGTACTGCACATAGAGTATTAGGCCTGGAATCAGGAAGACTTGAATTCAAATCCCCCCTCAGATACTTATTAGCTATATGATCCTGGGCAAGTCATTTAACTCCATTTACTAAAGTTTCTTCATCTCTAAAATGAGCACGGAAGGAAATAGCAAACCACTTTAGTTTCTTGGCCAAGAAAACCCCCAATGGGGTCACAGGACACAACTAACGGACAAAAAAAGAAAAGGAGCCAGGCAATCTGCTGAGTATTGGGGATACAAAGAAAGACAAAAACAAACCTGCCCTCAAAGAGCTTACAATATAATGAGAAAGGGGAAGAAAAGGTGGTTTAAAAAGTGGGGAGATGGGTTGGGGGACGGTGGCCTAGAGAATACTCAGGGGTGTTCCTTGCAGTGGCAGATAACTGGGAAGGCCAGGAAGCTGTGAACTCTTAATAAAGGAAGGCTTTGGGAGGATCTTGGTGTTTGGCTTTCTAACCCTCCAATCAGAGTGGAGAGAGGCTGAGGGTGAATAGAGAAGGTGTAGAGTATCTCAACCTGAGTCATTCTTAATGGTGATCAGATTTCAGGTGATTAGCTTGATCTGAGGTGGGAGGAGTTGGGTGGGGTTAGTAGCGAAAGAAAACGGGAAATGCTCAGACAAATTTAGGTACTGGGGCAAAATTTGTTTCCTCTCTGTTCTCTCTTGTACCCGCTGCCAGGCTTGAGCTCTTGAGGCCCGGCCAGATGTGGCTGATGTCAGCAGCAGGCTGGGCCAGAGGTGCTATGATTCCTAGAAGGTTTGATACTTCCTCCTTCTCCCAAATCACTGCCTTGGAAAAAAATGAAAGTAGCTGGTGACAGCCCTTGAACTATGCATACCAAAGTGAAACCCTTTGGCCTTCTGTCTCAAAGGAACTGAAATAAGGGACTAACTCCACAGAGAAGATGTTGAAACTTTCTAATCCTGTTTTGAGAAAAAGTGAGTGCAGAGCTCCAAAATTATGTAATCCTTATTGCCAAACCAATTTGCTTATGCCCAAAGGGGAGATCTGGAAGGAGAGGGAGTGTGGTTTCCTGGAAGTAGCACCGTGGAACCTCTACTCGGTTCTGTCACTATCTTGCTGTATAACTTGGGGGCCAGCCGTTGCCTTTCTCTGGGCCTCAGTTTCCCCCTCTGTCAAATAAGGGTTTCGGCCTTGATCATCTCATCAAAGCCAGGTGCAGTTCAGTTTCAGATGCATCTGATTCCAACTGGGAATATTGGGCTCTGTAACCTCAGATGCATTGGCTGACTTGTCCTCCCTGGCTTAGAAAATGGCCACGCTTAAAAGAAGGTATAATAATGGAGCATCTGGCATCCTCTGGGAAGACAGCTAGTACTTACTCTGATGAATTGAACAATTAAAATAAGGTTTAAAGTTGTCACATGACACACCAACTGCTAGTCTTATAACAAGAAGAGTTTTCAAAGCTTTTTTTTGTGGCAGATGAGGAATAAAATGCAAAGTTCTTACGATTTGGTGGAAATGACCAATTTCCTACCACTTATGGGATCATTGAACTGTATAATCATCCTGTGTAAATACTGGTTGGCTCAAGGACAGTTTCCTTGAACTGTGCCTGGCTCTTTTTGTATCCTTGGCATGGAGCATGAGTTCCATCATCTCAAAATTGCCACCCTGACCATTGCCACTTGTAACTACACCTTTTGTTTTTTGTGTACAGGAGACCTGAGCCGGCAGAGAGTCTGGGTAAGACAAGAGAGCCATGTCTATCCCAGGATGGTAGGTCAAGAGCTGGAAGAGATCTCAAGCCATCTGGGTCAGCCCTATTTTACAGAGGAGGAAACTGAGGCTCAAGGAGCTAAATGACTTGCCCAGGAACCTAGGTGAGTGTCAGAGGCAGAAATTGAACTCAAGCTGTCTAACTCCCGAGTTGGTGTTCTTTCTACTGTACCACATCATCTTTATCATCACAGAATAATGACGAGAATTCAAACTTATATAATATTTTAAGGTTGTCAAAGTACTTTACAACTATTATCTCAGTTTAGCCTTGTAACATTCCTTGGGAAGTAGATTTTTCTTGTCCCCATTTTATAGATTAACAGATGGAGACAAAAAGAGATTTAAGTTGCCTGTCTTAAGGTCACACAGATGCTCGGTGTCTGAGTTAAATTTGAACACCCAGAAGACCCAGCATGCTATGTACTCTGCTACCTGCTTGCTTAGGTTGAGGGGAACCAACGGGCCTCAAACCCATCAGTGGGTTGAGGCGGGGGGGATGTCTGCTCCAAGCACGTGAGGACTTCCCACAGCAGAATGGGCCATGAGATAAATTTGTTTCAAGGGCCATGAAGGCAGCCGAAGCTAGTGTTGTGGGGTGCTTAGACCTTGGTCAGACATCAGAGACCGCTAGGTCACCCACTGCATCCTGTGTCATCACTAGTCATCCTGACTTTTGTCCTGTCCACTGAACTGTAATCTAATAGCAAATGGAGGTTTAGGCTATGCTATTGTCAGTTTGGAAGACACATTTTTAGGGCTTATTTTTTTTTTATCTATCTTGGTGGCATGTTGATGGTATTTGGCTATACTGCAGCCATAGCTTGATGACTCAGGTGGAAGGAGAAAGGCTGATGATGACTTTGTGCAACTCGGCCTCACTTAAATCCAATTTGTGATGAACAACGACTGATTCCTCTAACTTACGTTTCTGTCCTACTTTACGTACCTTCTCTCAGTTCATTCTCCCGACAGCCCTATTGGGTAGCCCTAACTTTATTTTTCCTTTTTGCAGATGGGAAAAATGAAATCCACAGAGATAAAGGGACTTAGCCAGGATCACAGTTAGCAAATGTTAGAAACTATATATAAATCCGGGTCTCCCAGTGTCCGAATCCAGCACTTTATGTACTCCATTAACATATCTTGACTTAAATCCAATTCACTTGCATGTCATGGCATTGCCTCCTTAATGTTATGGTCCTCTTCCAGAGCGAAGGGCAAACAACAATGACTACCTATGTACAGAGCACCACGCTGGAAGACAAACAAAAGTATAGGAATGAGGTAGTCTCTGTCCTTTTGTTTTCCTGGAGTTTATGAAGACACAGTTATCATCAGGCAGACTCTTGCATTGATAAATATGTTCTATTGTTGCAAACTGCTATTGGTCCTGGAGGAAGGGTTGTAACCAACTGAGTGGAGCAGGGAAGCTTCATGGATGAATTAGCGTTTGATCTGAGCTTTAAAACATGAGTAGGAATTCAAAAGTCCAAGAGAAAGAAGGACAGTATTGATGGTTTACCAAAAATGGTTTGCGCAAAGGTACAGAGATGGGAGTCACAGGGAATATTTAAGAGGTAGACAGTAGACCAGTTTGCCTGGAGCATTGTGAGTTCAGATGGAAATAAAAAGAGATGCCACTGGAAAGATAAGGCTGCATGAGACTGTAGAATTTCCTGAATGCTAAGCAAAAGAGTCTGAACTTTATTTTAGTCAGTAGGTAAGAGTGGATGGCAGCAAGTGGGGCATAGGTCACTAGGCAACATTCAGAGGTCGGCTCCATGCTCTGTGGCCCTTTCTAAAGTGGGTTATAAGCAGTGTTCCTATGACAGACTGGATCTTCCCCAGACCTGAAACCACTTTGTCCATTCAGACATGGCTGAATTCCAATTGGTTATGGCTTTGCTTTGTGACTGTGAATGACATTACTTATTAGCGATGAAGTAGCTATTTATTGTTTCACAAACTCAGAGTCTTAAAAGCTAATTAATCAATTTGTTAGATGGAAAAAGATAATATTGTACCTCTTTAAGTGCTTAACAGCTACTTTTCAATACTGCAAGACAACCAGGTAAATTTGTAAATGGCTTGTTTAAACGGGATGTTTTTAGTATTCAGAGGCTGTGAGTTGGATAACTATTTCAGTGGTAGCCTCTTTGTTGCCCTGGAAAACTTGTTCCACTAGAAGTTATGGAATCATAGATTTAATTCAGGGCTAGAAGGGATCTAAGAAGCCATCCAGTCCAACTTCCTCTTTTATATATAAGTGGGGAGATTGAGGCTCAGAAAGATGTGCCTTGTGCAAAGTAATAAAGTATCTGAAATACCTTTTCCTTTATACCATTCTGACCTGGCCTCTTGCTACCGACTTCAGATGTGGGCCTTAAATTTTACACCTGTAAAATGAACATAATGTCCTTGAACTACATTTTCCCCAGGTTATGAAGATGAAAATGACACATGGGACAACATGGTACGGGAGCCAGAGACCAGTTTAGGAGCCAAGAATAAGAAATGGACAGAACACTGCCCTCTTGGATTCAGGTACCACCAGCATGTCCTGTGCCCATGGGTTAGTTCTTTCCTCACTCTGGGGAGGGACAGATTCCTGTTTTATGCCCTCTCCATAGCCCAATATAGTAGTATTGGGATGAGATATTAGGTACTATCTGTGATAGAATTTGCCCTCCTCAGAAGAAAAGGATAAAAGTAATGGGACCACAGGTTAAGCACTGGAAGGGACCTCAGAAGATGTCCAATCCATCTTGTCCTCACTTTACACAGGAGCAAACTAAGGCCAAAACAGTTTTCCCATGATTCTATTTTTAATATCATATTTTTTGTTTGTCTATTTATCTATTCATTCCTTCATTTGTTTATTTATTGGACCAGAAAGATATGGATTCAAATCCCGCCTTAGACACTTACTGGCTGTGTGACCCTGGGCAAATCATTTAATCCCTCTCTGCTTCAGTTGCCTAGTCTATAAAATGGGAATAATGATAGCACCTGGGGCCACTGGACTGAAACAACTCAATAACAACAACAAAAACCACCAAAGAGCTGGTTGAAGGTTCAAATCAGAGAGTGTATATTTACATTAAAAGGAACACTTTTGGACCCACAGGGGCTGGGATACTAAATCGCTCCTTTATCCCTTAAGGAGACTCTCTGCTCAGAATCCAGTCACATGGTCTGGATCAGGTTATATTCTAGAAAGTCTGGTCTCTAAAGAGAAGAGATTGGCTCCCTTTTCTCACAATTTTGTGCTTGTTAACCCCTCTCTCAGAATGGGGGTGGGAACGATTACTTATAGCTTAGATATAGGCTCAGAGGAAGGGTTTTCTCAAAGAGGGGGGAGTAAGAAGATATTCATTTCAGATTCTGAATCAGCTATGAGATCCGAATTTTGCCCCACCCCAAAATAATGATAAATGTTCTATCAGGACACAGATGTGAGGGGAGGTCCCTACTTGAGGTGAGGCACAGGGTTCCTTGTCCGGTCTGGATTTCTACGAATGGATTCACAGTCCCAAGCTTGTCCATGCTCTGTGTAGCTGGAAACAAATAGTCCCAGCTTGGTGCCCTCGATTTATGGTTTTTTTTTATAGGAAGGAAGATAGATTCAAAGGAGTCCTTGGTTGGGTCAGAGCAAATAAGGCTGGTTCTTTGGACGCTGACTGGGAACATCACAGACGCAGTTATTTAAGAGTGATGCATCAATCGCTATTAATAAAGCACAAAGGTTCCCGAACTCTATGGTCCCATCAGGGAATGGGGTCGTAATGGGAGGCAGAGTGAGGAAAATGAGGGGGGAGGAGAGGAATACATGGAGTCACTTCTATAGCTGGTGTAGCGTTGAGAGTCCTTAAGCAGCATGGACTTGTGGAAGGGGGAGGAATACTCAAAATCCAGGTTTTGGGGTCCCACTTACAGGGTTGTGGGGTTGAGAGATGGCTTCATTCTTATCCAGACCACCTTGGGGTTTTCTCATTAACATATTAGTAGTATCTCAAATTTATCAGTGCCAGCTAAAAGGATCTCTTTTAGGATATCCCATAATTAATACAACAGTTCTCTAGTTTCACTACACATGTCTAGGATTTATCTGTATCTTGCAAACTGAGAGATCATGATTGGGACAGACAGGCCATTATATTGGAGTCTAACTGACTTCTCTTAATTTAGTACATAGTCCCTGAATGTGACCTTAATTAAATTAGGGCAGTTTTTCCAAGTTGCATCTATGGTCTCCTTTATACTCTTCATTCCTATTTATTGGTACTTTATCCTGGTTACTTGTATGTCTACTTAGTAACTGGTATGGTCGAGATACCATAACAAGATACAATTTCAACACGATAAACATAAACAGTAACAGAACCATTTGCAGTAGGATTTAATAACAATTCTTATCAATTATCTTGTTCGAGGCAGATAGTTAAGCCTCATCAGAACATAAAGTAATTTGCGGGATTGTTGACTGGACATTTTACGATTCACCTTGGCCCTGAGCTGGCTCAACGATTCTTGGTGCATATTTTTGGGCCAACAGACCCAAGCTTGGGTCAGTCTTCTTCTTGGTGGGCTTTGGTGATGAAGAAATATTTCTTGTCACCAGGGTAGTTTTACTCAGTGGACCTAAGATTTCTGACCCCCTCAAACTCACAGGGCTACCTCCAAACCCAAATATAACCAGCTTAACAGCAAGCTAGATTATCTTCTGAGGAGAGAAAACACAAAGGGGAAAATGCAACCATGGCTTCCCGTACAAGCAAGCTCCCCTAAGTTCATCATGCTCTGTGTGGAACAAATGGCAAGAAAAAGGGGATTCCTTCTCTCCTCCTCTCTCTCACTTCCAGAAGTCTAGAGATAACGCGCATTGCTTGCTACAGAAATTGAAGCAAAAAGACTGTGCTAGATAGAGGCTGTCTCTCCTTTTAACTGAAAAACACCCTCTCCTTTTATTGTCACTGGACAGGGAAAGAGCAAAGGATCATTCAGGGTTTGTCTCCTCAAATTAAAACCCTCAGCACTGGGGTGCCACATGATGGGAGCAGTTCCCAAAGTACCCATGTAGTAGGTCAGAACCAAGAAGGACAGCTCCGAGCCTGCTCTCCAGGATGGTTCCAATAGGTCAATTTTTAAACCTTAAGGCCTTATTCTATAAATGTCACATTTGTTTTTAGGGTATTTTGTGGACCCCAAAGAGTCACGAGGCTAATCTTTTCCCTATTAGTTCCCCCTTCAGGTTGTTATGAAGAAAGCATTTTGTATTCCACGTAGTCCTTTGGAAATTGGAGCTCTTCTTATTAGTATTCTTTCTTATTCTATTCAAAATACTAAGTGCTTTGTGAATTAAAAATCTATTACATGGCAGCGAGAATGTGACCAGCTAGGCAGGGCCATTTTGACAAATAAATTTAACATATTTAATTAAAACACAATTAGATCATACAATCTACTTAATTTGAAAGTTGGAATAGTATTCAATAAATTGATTACTTGACAGTTTGTAAAGCCCATGTGCAAAAAAAAAAAAAAAAATTACAGCTGTGTTAGACTTAGAGGAAATGAGCCATGCACCCAGTAGAAAGGAAAAAGAGCAATGAATTTGAAGGCAGACCACTGGGGTTGAAGTCTTCTTTCTGACACTTACCTCCTGGGTGGTTTTGATCAAGTCAATTCTTCTTTTAAGGTCTCAGTTTCTCTCTCTGTAAAATGAACAGAAGTTTAAATGGGAGAGGGGAAGGCTTAAACTAAAGAGTCTCTCAACTCTAATATTTTATCATTCTGCTTAACTACTATAGCACCCTTCACCCCATTTCGGAACCTCTAGGTCCTCATTGCTATCTGACCTCTTCCCTGTGCTGTCCCACCCAAACCTGTTTGCCATGTTCTGGAGTTTTCTTTTCTTTTTTTTGGGGGGGGAGGGGATTTAATCATTTTATTAACAAGCCATTTCTTTTACACCAAAGACAAAACACTTTATCAAGGGTTTCTTGGTATTTATGAGGGGGGAGACAGTGTGAAAGGAAAAAATGGATGGCGCTTGACAAAAATCAAAGGAGGCAATCCCTTATGATATATGTTGGAGACTTCAAAACATATCCTCTTATAGCCCAAACCCTTTCCTCATTCCCTCAGGACCTTGTAAAGTAACAGAATTCCTTCTGTTAGTGAGCAAACCACCCCCTCTCTTATTGTTCTCATCAGTACCATGTGAGAATTAGAGTAGGTGACCTCTTATCTACTAATATTTTTTCCTTTCTTTACAGGTGGCACTTTGAACCAAATCAATATGCATTTACACCAAATGATAATTGGTGATTATTTATTTTACAACAAGATGATGATGAGTCCTTTAAAAAACAAAGAAACTACAAACCCCAAGATTGGTTGATGATAGAAGCAGAATCCGTAAAGATCTTGTCCATTTCCTGTGACACCAATTTTTCTGGTTCTTCAAATGGGAACATGGCCCACCTGCATCTATTAAGGAGAGAACCCAGTCTCCCAGACATGAATGTTTGTTCAAGTCTGAGATTGAGCTTTTAGCTTTCAGGTCCTCTCCAGTCCGTACATGAAGGTCAGAACTCCCTTCATTCATCATGCCCTTTCTCCATTAGAAAAATCCTAACTTCCCAGAGGGGAAGGACTCTCTCTATTATCTTCCTGTAGTAAGAACATAAAAATGGGGGCTTGATGAAAGCTTTTTGGTGGTGAAGACTCAGAGAAGGAACAGATAAAATGGTCTCTCTGGATAAGTATGAATTAGATTTTAAGCAAACCGCCAAGGTTTATTTTGAGTTTTATTGATTTTTTTGTCTTTACATCAAATTCAGTTTTGAATATACTTCTCAACCTTCTCTTATCTCTTTTTACCAGAGATTAATAAAGAAAAAACAGTTCCCCTTCAAAAAACCCAAACCAAACCAGACTGATTGTGTCTGTCAACATATGACTCATTCTATACCTGTAGTCCATCACTTCTCCATTTAATGGATGAAGGCTGACTCTTTTCTCTTTCTTTTCTTCTCTTTCTTTCTTGCAAAAGAAGTGGTTGATATTTTTTCCTTTTCTGGGAAGGCTGTATTCCATCATTCAAGTGATAGAACATCAAAAAGACCCATGGCTCAAAAAAGGATTATCCCCGCAAGGAGGTATATGGACGCTGTTGGCCAGGCAGCCTAGGAAAAAATATATGTGGGTACAAACGGCTCCTTATCTTGTTGCTACTACAGTGCAAGGGTTTTCACTGGGCTTCAAGGTTAGATTTTAGGGAGTCTACAAATGAAAAAAAAATAGAGAGCTGTATTACAATATAACTGGTCTCCTCTGGGACCCCTTTTAACAAAATGCATTGAAAGACCTGATTCTGAGAAGAGGTCCACGAGATAGCCAAAGGGGCCCTGCCTCCCCCTCCCAAAGGCTGAGAAACCCCAAGACGGAAGGTGAGAGTGCAGTTCTTGAGGTCAAGACTCACTCCTTAGGGGTTGTGTGCCCCAGAACAGATCATGTTTCTTCTGTGAAGGGAGAATTTTCTCCTCTAGAAAATGAAGGAGTTTATCTCAGTGACTCCTGAGGCCCCGTCACAACTCCAGAGTCTCGGCTTCCTCTGTTCTACAGAGTAACCTCGCTCTCAATCTGTCTCGAGACAGAAGAAGCAAGGCCAGACGGGAAGGAGACCCCTCACTTGCCCTTCCCCCAAGGGGGGGCCTCAGGAGCACCAGTGAACGTTGCTCCTAGGAATCAGAAAGAGGCAAGGGGTGGGGCTGGGCGCTCCCTATTGGTTCCATGGGAGTAAATGAAGGAGGGCGGTGAGGAGCCTGCCTTCCAAGGTCCCCTCCAGGTGGCACTGTGGCCATACCTCAGATGGCTGTCCTCTAGGATGACCAGATTCAGACACCCACCCTAGCACCAGGAGGGACTTAAAAGGCCATGGAGGCTGAGCTTCTCGTTTTAGAGAAGAGAAAATTGAGGGTCATGAAAGGGGTCCCTCACGGAATCCTAAATCTAGAGTTGGAAGGGACCAACCCACTCTCATTTTGCAGACGAGGAAACCGAGACCCAGGTTGACGTTGCTATAAGGAGTTTACAACAGATCTCTAGTGAAGGATTCCCGGGTGGGCTTGGAGTCACCATTATCTGTCCGACACATTGCCCCTATGACCCTGGGGCAAAACTCTTCCTCTCTCTGAGTTTCTTTTCCTGCATCTGCAAAATGGGTACAGTAATGTTTGCCTGTGCAGAAAATGTGGTGCAGTCTTTAATTGATTATTTATCTATCTGTGGGAGTTACTACCCTGGCTTAGGCACCCCTTGTGGTGTGCCCAGCGCAGACAGAGGTACATCAAGTCCAATCCACAAACAGAGATAGCACTCTCAATTATGTAGACAGAACAAAATGCATTTTGTCAGTCTTGCCATAATCTGTAGCTCAGGATAATTTAGGTCACATTTATTGAAGAGCAAGAGGTCTGGTTCCTGTCTTGCATCAGCAGTTATATCTTAAGATTTTTGTGACTTGGAATCATTGATATTAATGAAGAATTTCTAAGGTACACAAAAAAAAAAGACAGGGAAAAATTCACCATGACTTTTCTTTATAGTATTTCCTCTACTTAATCATTTCCTGTGATCTTTATTTGCGAGGGACTACAATTCTGCAAAATTAAATACCCACGAGGTGGAACAGAAATTCAAGAAAAATAGTGTTTTTTAAAATTTTTTCATTCTTATAGACTGTAAGTTTAGGTAAAAGTTTTTATTCGGACCAAATAAACTAATATAATATTAATGAGGAGGGAGAACTATTCATGTCTCTGGCATACTGGTTTTATAACCCCGAGCAAATCATTTAACCCCTCAATTCTTGTTGCATAGTCGTTCTGACTCTTTGTGACCCCATTTGTGGTTTTCTTGGCAAAGACAGAGAGTGGTATACCATTTCTTTCTCCTGTTCATTTTACAAAGGAGAAAGTTAAGACCAACAGGGTGAAGTGACTTGCCCAGGCACATCCATCTAGAGAGTATCTGAGGCTGGATTTAAACTCAGAAAGATGAGTCTTCCTGACTCCAGACCCTGCTTTCTATCGATGGAGCCACCTAGCTGCACACCACTTCCCCATCTCAAAATTTAGACAAATCTCTAAGACTTCAAGTAGTAGAAAAGGAGCCAATATACAAAGAGAGGAGTTGTCACAGTGGGAAGTTCCTTATACTAGTGAAATTGCAGGTTCATTCCCTATCCATCACTCAAATATGTCAACTAGATATGATATTAGTTAATTACTCTTCAATTAGATATTATTTATTTACTAGTTCTAACTTACTTATACATGAGAGCCTTAAAGTGACTCTGAAAGATTATTTTTCTTGCCCAGGGTCACACTGATATTAAATACCAGAGAGAGGATTCGAACTCACTTCTTCCTGGTCCCAGATCCCACACTCTGAACTCTCCCACGGTATTTATTGTTCATTTTTATTGGCCATAAAAACAGTCATACAAAATGTTTCCCGAATTTCATTTTACAGGCAGTTGTATCAATGCTCAAGTAACTTTTTCTCGTTACATTATGCTGATGACCTAAATACCTTCTCTTTTGGCCTCCTCTTTCAAACGAGAAGTTTGGTCTAGAGGATCTCCAAGACTTGTTTTTCAAAATGAAGAGGCAGGTTAACTTTTCTTGAGGGTCCCTGCTGACTTGCTCTGAGTTCATTTTTCCTTCTGGCACCCAGAATCTTCATCTGATTAACATGCCTAGTCTTAGGAAACTCATTCACATTCAGGAATAAAGAACTGATAACAGCTTAAAGTGTAAATGACTGATAGAATTCTTCCATTCCTTCCTTTCCATATATGGAACACCTACCCCACCCCGGGCCCATCTTGTGGAGTTGTACCTGAAACAGGGATTAAAGCCTCAACTAGAAAGAAAATAGTTTATATTATGGATTTCTAGGTCACATTTGTCCAATCGGAGAGATTTGGAAGGAGAGCTTTCCATCATAGTAATCATTGACATTTATAGAGTGTCTTCAAAGCATTTTATAAATATTCTCTCTCCTTTAATCCTCACGAGTCCCTATAAAGTAAACTCTATAGATATCATCTTCATTTTTTTATATGAGCATATAGAAGCCCAGAGAAATGAAATGACTTTCTTTGCTATGTGGACATGTCAGAAATGGGATTCCAACCCTTCTTTTCTACAACAACCATGTGGAAATAACAGCATCTAAACAGCTTGATTTGACCCCTGCCTAAAGCTGTCGCTCTGTTTCCCAGAAGGAACTTTGCCATCCTAGATAGATACTGTGGCCACATGTGTCCTCACAGGCCGATGCTCAAGTATCATCAGTATCCTGTAATCATAAACGAAGGCACCTAAATACAAAATAAATATCAAATGAGAATGTATCTTTAATCTCCTTGTGCATTTTAACTCTTATTCTATCTGTACTATAGAGGCAGTCAGGAGGCATGGTGATAGAGCTCTAGGCTGCAGTTAGGAGTATGAATTCAAATCTGACTGCAGACACTAGCTGTTTGACTTTGCGAAAGCCATTTGGCCTTTGTTTGCCTCAGTTTGCTCAACTGGAAAATGGAGATAACCATAGCACCCACCTGCCAGGTGTGTTGTGAAGGTTAAAGGAGAAAATATTTGTAAAATCCTTAGCACAGTGCCTGACACATAGTAGACTCTTAACCAATGCTTTTTTCCTTCCTTCCTTCCTCTCTCTACGTGCAGAATACCCTTCGGAGGGCTACTTTTTCCCATTGCCACTTGTACTGGCAGGCAGGCATCCCCAGAGAGTGGCTGAGGAGCTGGCGTTTTTTCTTGTGAGTCTATAGCTCATATGTCTCCCCCCCGCCCAATATCTATTAACCAGCTGATGTCAGTGAACTGGTTTTTGACTTGTAAATATTTTTAAATATATTTTTATTTCATTACATATTTCCCAGTTACATGTAAAACATTTTGGACATTCACTTTTTGAGATTTTGAGTTCCAGATTCTTTCCCTCCTTCCTCCTGCCCGTCTCCCTCCTTGAAAAGATGAGCAATTTTTCAGTAGTCTTTTATAAAGGCATGTTTACTGAGAAGGTAGAGTAAGCAAAAATATACTAACTCATTCTCCCCAAACAGGAGAATGATTCTCTTCTCTGCACACTCCTGGTTCCTGGGAGGGAATACATAGACTTAGAATATAAAGACACTAAGATACCAGGGTAGGGGACATAGATGTCTAAGAAAGATCTGGCCCTGAGAATTCCTTTTGTTCTTTGCCGAGTCCTTAATACTTCTGTGGCAAGCCAGGAGATGAGGCATTCCCTCACTCAAATGGGCTCGCTACTTGCAAGATGCAGCGTCTAGATTGCCAGCATTCTCCTGCTGAGCTGGGTTAGGCCCTTCTCCCCTCAGTGGACTTAACTGCTGCCACTGGCTCTGGTTGCTAAGGGAACCTCTGATAGCTCTTCAGGCCTTTTGCAATTCACAGTCATAACCTGGTCTGTTCTGTCTCTGTGTTTTTTTTCACCTGAGATCAGAGAAAAAAATAAACACAGAATCAAAGAAATAGAGGTGCCATGCGTTTATGACTCCATGGCAACCAGGTGGGAGACGGGGCCTTATGCCCCTTTTCCCACCTTGTGGCCCATACTAATTCTTACTCAAAAGATGGCAGGGAAGAGGGAAGTGCAAAAAAGGGCAGAGGCAGGAGAGTATTGATCCTTTTGGATATCAATTCAGTTCAAGCTCTGTCCAGCAGCACACAGCACCAGCCCCTTGATCACTGAAGGCTAGAATAAGGTTTACCGATTCTTCTTTGTGATGGACTGGTAACCGACTGGCAGGCTCCGAGGACTGGTTTCTTTGGCCAGTCACCCATTCATTATACAGTCATTCAAATGATGTTCAACCTCATGGAAATTTAAAAATTCCAAATATGAATACAAATGACTTTTGTTAATATTGACCTTCTTTTGACATTTTCTTTCTTTGTTTCTTTTTTTGCAGGGGCTTTTGTCTAACTACAAATCTGTAATCTCTACTCTCTTAAAAGGTAGGATTCAAGTTGGAAATTCCTGAAATTTGATTCCAGTTCTACTGATCACATTTGTATGACAATTGAAAAGTAATATTCCACCTCTGGACTTCAGTTTCCTCATTTGTAAAATGAGAGGGTCAGACAGGATGATCTCTCATGTCCATCTGTTCTAGCTCAGATGCTTGATGGATCTGTGTTCCTACGTAGATGGAACACATAATACTTTGTTATATTAATTATTATATTATTATTAATTATATGTTAATTATATCATTCTATTAATAATGTCAATAATAATAGTAATAATTATAGCTGACGTTTATAGGCTTTCATGTTTTTCAAAGCACTTACATGATTTAATTTAAACTTTAAAATTCTGTGAGCTAATTTTTCTTTAGACCAGAGGCCTGCGATTTCATTGGTTTTGTTGTGGTTGCTGCTTTTCATTTGTTTTGTGTTTTTTCAGTTGTAGCTGACTCTCCGTGAGCCCCATTTGAGTTTGGTTTTTTTTTTTTTGGCAAAGATACTGGAGTGGTTTGCCATTTTCTTGCCCAGTTCGTTTTATATATAAAGAAACTGAGGCAAACAGGGTGGGTGAAGTGAAAGCCCATCTAACTGCCCATTCGTTGATATAAGGAGCTCTATATGAGGAATTTTCTTTGTCAGTGCACCTTAATAGCTTCAGAGATGCATGGGACACTGAGAGGCTGAGGGCCTTAGCCCGGTGTCACACTGCCAGCACGCGTCAGAGTTGAGACTTGAACCCAGCTTTTCCTGGCTCTGAGGCTGGCACTCTGGCCCACTGCACCATGCTGTCTTTAGAAAAGTAGTCCTAGCAACATGACTGTAATTTTACACGTTCAAAAAATGACTTTCTGAGAAGTGACTTGCCTGTCACAGCGAGATCCGGACATGGGGTTTGAATTTAGCTCTTCCTGACTGCAAATCGTGCATTCTATTACTCTAATTAGGAAGTACGGCTATTGATTCCAACAACCTGTTTTTAACAAAGTATTTGTTTCAACCTATTGTACTGAGGCAAATTTTCCCTGTGTCTCTAATTACAAAAAGAAGCTATTCTGGCTCCTTTGGATTTGTCATTAGTCACTGAAATTACTTTTTTCAGACTTCCTTGATTGCTGTCTCAGGCATAACCCCTGAATGTTTTTCATAATTCCTAATGAGACTTGCCATTGCCTGTAGAGGAAAAGCAGAGGAAAAGGGAAGGGAGAAAATCGGGGTAGACTTCTAGACCATATTCAATCCAATCAAATAAGTGGGTAGCTAATCAGTTTGACCTATCATTCTGGATGGAATAGCTTTAGAATAATTCTTCTTGAGATAAGAATGGCAAAATACTGGAAGAGTTCAAGAATCATATAATCTTACTTTTGGAAGGTCATCACACAGTGTGTTTATTTGGAATCAGCCAGAATAGAGCCGGAGCCTTATCCCTGAGGGGGAGTTGGGAAAGTTCCAGCAGTTGAGTTGGAGGAGGTACCATTCAAGAGGCTCAGGCATAGCCGAGTTATCTGATTGGAGAGAAACAGGGCCGAATGCAGGGTTTTCTGATGATGGAGATCTAGTAATCGATGCAGGTGAACCAGGGCCAAGGATGCAGGGAAGAGCAAGCTGGGCTTAACAGCTGCCTGTATCCAGAGTCTGAATTTGTCTGAGGAGATTGCTATGATTTCTAGGTGTTTTTATTTAAGGGGCCGCCCTCCCCACTCCCCGTGCCTCTGAAAGCCCCTATCTAGGGCCAGTCTGGATACACAATGTCGGGAACCCAAAATATATCCATATATATATATACACACACGCATACTATATCAAGAACAAAATGTTCTTGATAATAATAATCCTAGAACAAAATAAGAAAATAGCAACTTTCCCTCTGAATGAGTTAAAAGTGACAATAATATCTGGTAGTACTTTAAGGTTTACACATCAGCTAGTACATGTTGTCTCAATCCTTTGGTTATATTTTCGTACAGAGATGTAAGGTCTTTTGTCAATATAGACATTGTCAGCATGCAGTGAATAGGCAAATATGCTATTTTCTCCAAATATCTTTAATTTAGCATTCTTTCCTTTAATCTCCTGGAAGCCCTGTCCCTCTGAAGTAGCCAGCTTCTCTTGCTGCCTCCATTAACAGCCTCGAGACAGAGCTTCACTGAAAAACACCATAAACAGCCCTCAGGCTCAGGGCTTCATTGGCTTTCTGAGGCAGCAATTCTTCTGTTCCCTCTGCATCAATGACGTCTGTCTCCTTTATAGACAGATGTGCTGCGAGGTTGACAAGGACAGGAAAACCTTCTTTAAAAGAAAAAGAACATCTCTCTAGACTTAAGCAAGCCTAATAGAAACCCACATTGTAAATGTACTTTCATTCTGAAGGGGGAAGATGTATCTGTGCTAGTCTTATTCATCTGTAGTTTTGAGGAAAGGACAGTCCGGCCTCAGTTCTCCTAAATATATGTCTTCAAGTAGAAAGACTTGTAAATCTTGCTCTAAAAGAGCTTATTCCTTCAGATGGCATATTGGAAAACAATTAAATCTGGACTCAAAAGTTCTGCGTTTCTTTCTGGGCTCTGATACTTATTTGTTATAAGAATATAAGTAAGTCAGTTTGTCTCTGTGAAACTCAGTGTCTTTATCTGTAAAATGGAGATAACATTATCGATTTGTGGATCAAAGAGCAAAACTAACCGTTCAGTCAAGAAGGTTCTAGAACTTGGGGATGCTTGGGGATTTTAAAAGGCAGAAAAGAGAGCTTTGGGTTCAAATTCCAATTCTGACCATGGGCCAGATTCTTTGCCTTCCTAGGGCTAAGCCTCCTCTTCTATAAGATGAGGATAATAATTAGCACCTCACCAAGTTCTTGCAGGATTTGGGTGAGAGAAGGTATGCAAATGCTTATTAAATGCCAAATGATAGCACAAAACAACATAAATTACTTGTGGAGATTTTTTTTAATGCTCCTATGTATACTCAGGAATAGGGAATGAGCCCCTTTATTTAAGGAACTGAATCCTGAAAAATGAAATTTAGGAAATCTGTCATTTATAGGTATACAGAGCTCTTGGTGTGGAAATTCCTTCCATCGATGAAGATCATTGATTTTTTTTCTGTAATTTCTAGTCTTAGACAATTGTTTTGGCTACTAAAAGATGAAATGACTTTGTCATGGTAACAGAGCCAATATGTATCAGCCAAAGGAATGAAACCCATAACTTCCTGATTCTGAGAAGATTTATTTCTATTGTGCCAGGGTGCTTCTTAGATATTTTCTTAGTCACTGTATTTCTTAGTTGCAAATTTTGGGGTGAGAGTATAAAGTACTTTGAAGGTATCTGCTACTCTTAGAGAAAGAAGAATATGGTAGCTAGTAAACTTAATGGGCTCTGGGTGGGGAGGGCTCATCCCACTTCCTGAGAAACTGGGATATCTTTCTATCACTATTGGTTCCAGCCTCCATACCAGTATGCTTTTCCTCATATCAATCGCCACGTAGTTAGTATCACCCTTATATCATTAATTAACTGAGTGATTAGCACCCCAAAGTCATTTAATTTAAATCAATTAGATTTTCCAAAGGGAGATTTATTGAGAATGTATAGCAAGGACAGAATTATAAATATCCCCGCAAACCAAGGGCATACTCTCTCCTATGCCCCTTCAGCCCCTGGGGACAATGGGCTCAAACTTAAAATGGACACTACAAAGCATAAGGACACTTCAAAATGTGACATAGCTAATTCACGAGTTGATTCCTATTAGATGCTATTGATCGACTTGTCTGGGTCAAGCAGGTTGTTCCTTATCAGACCCAGATGCTGGCACGCTCTGGCTTGGATTCCAGTTCCTGAAACCCTGCTGTTTTCTTGACCTTTCCAGCTTCCAAGGCCAAACATTCTGTGCATTCTCATAAGGTCACAGTTCTCATTAGGCAGTCCAGCATTGCACATGCAAGGTGCGTACAGAGTAGATAGAAGGTAATAATCTTAGGAAGAAAGGGACTGGCAGCTAAGGGAGACAGAGAAAGACCTTCAGGATGTGAAGATTAAGCTGAGTCTTGAAACAGGGATTTTAAAAAGTTGGAAGAACATTACAGAGGATTGTATATGAAACTATACATTTCTATTCTGTAAAACATATTTTCAAAGTAGATATTAAAATGAATATAGTAGTACTAAAACAACCCTGCTTATCTTTGTCCTTTGCTGAAAATCCTTCTGCTCTCATCTGTGTATTTTTTGCATGTTTCACTGATATATTTTCCTTCCTATTTTTTTTTTGTCAGCCGTATCACTATAAGCCTACTGTTGTAACAAGTAAAGAAAAAAATGAATCCACACATCAACTCCGTCTGAAAACATTGCTCATTGTGCACTTTTAGTCCATTGCCTCTCTGCCAAGAGGTGGGAAGTGTGAGTTGTTGTCATTCTTCTGGAGTGGTGATTTGTCTGATGTTGATCAGAGTTCTCAAGATTTTCAAAGTTACTTGTATTTACAATGTTGTCATTGTACAGCTTGTTCTTCGGGTTCTCTTCACTTCACTGTGCATCAATTCCTACTCGTGAAGAGTTTGTCTGAAACTCTCACTTTCATCATTTCTTATGGAGCAATAATATTACATTCAATTCATCTATCGTGACTAGTCCAGCCACTCCTCAATTGCTAGACATCCCCTTAGTTTTCAGTTCTTTTCTCTGAGAAAAAGATCTGTTATAAATATTAGTGTGCATCTGGGTCTTTTGTCTTCTTTATTTAATAATTTTGATTTATAGGCCAAATAGTGACACTGGTGTGGCAAAGGGTACGACTGGTTCAATAATTTGGGGGGCATAGTTCCAAAGTACTTTCTAGAATGGCTGGGCCAGTTCACAGTTCTAGCAACGATACATTATTGTCTGGTTTTCTATGCACTCTCCAACAATTGCCATTTTCTTTTTCTTTCTTTTTTTAGTTACTTTTTTTCCCGATCTTACAGATATGACATGGAATCTCAGAGTTGTTTTTAGTGTGTATTTCTGTAGTTAATAGGGATTCGGACCATTTTTTCATATTTCTGTTGATGGCTTAGCTTGCTTTATATGAGAACTGCCTGTTCATATCCTGTCACCATTTATCTGTTGGAGGAATAGCAATTGTTCTTACAGATTGGAATCAGTTCTTTATATATCTGGGGAATGAGAGCTTTATTAAAGAAACTTGCGGTACAGACTTTCCCCAAATATTTTTCCCTTCCAATATGAAAACCTTAATATTGTTTGTGCAGAACCTTTTTGATACTATGGAATCAAAATTATCACCCCCTGGGGACACCTTCTTAGGGGACTTGATAGCCTCTGACTCCCTTTTTTCCTTGCTTAGGTTGCTCTAAGGTTTCCAGGCTTATTGAGAAATTCCCCATCAAGCAGCTGAGTGGTCTACTGTCCCTCCTGTTAAGGTACCAGATGGTTTACCATACCTATCACAGCTTCCCTATTCTGGGTCCTGAATGGTCTCTCCTTCCTCTTCCCCAATAGGACATTGAATCTTTTTTTTTTTTCTTTTCCTCCCTAGATTTTGTTTTTCTATGAAGGGATGGATAATCTCTCTTATCCCTGGGGCTTCTCTGGCTAGAAAGCTGCCTTTGGCTTCTCCTTATGTAGTGCTACTAAAGGTTTCAGGTATGTTTACCCATGTTCCTGCTGACTTTTCTGGTGGGATGCCATATCTACTGTCCAGCAGGTTATGTCTATGTTTTTATGGATTCTTGGGCTGGATGAAGGGGTTTATTGACATTTCTTTTTGTGTTCTTTGGATAATTATTCAGTCTCATGCTCTTTTAATTTTTTTTCTCAATAGTATTTTATTTTTCCAAATACATGTAAAGATAGTTTTCAACCTTCATTTTTATGAGATTTGGGAATATTAATACTATATATATCATTCGTAAATATTATGTATGATATATATATATAATATCATATATAATATAATAATATGTTATAATAACATATAAATATATAATCTCTTTGGTATACAGATCCAGTAGTAACATTGCTAGATCAAAGGATATGCATAGTTTTATAGGCCCTTTGGGCAGAGTTCCAAATTGCTCTCCAGAATGACTGGATCAGTTCACAACTCCACCAATCTCATGCTTTTTTTAGATCATTAATGTAATAAAGTAGGAGAGTTGGGCTATTGTGTGACTTAAGTAAAAGTCTAGATTTATGATTGTTTTTTCAAACTTAAAAAAATTATTTCAAAATTGAAAAAGAAAAATAATGCTACGTGCACTGCAGAACACGAGAGGATTAAAAATATGAGACAATAAATTTCCATTTTGAAAAAGCCTATATAATAAATACTATGCATTATGTGTAGGGCTGTCCATCTTTTTTTTTTTTTTTTTGCTTCCTTATAGGTTTTCTTCTGTTCTCCCCTGTGCTTTATTTTCTTTATTCCTCCTATCTCCCTCCCCACCTCACCCCCAAGAAGACTACAATTTAAGACAGTTGTACATATACACACATATATGTATACAGATATCTATAACCATAAACATATATAAACATGCACATTCATATTTATATAAGTCCATATTATGCTTATTTGTCCTCTGTTTCTCTGAAGGTGTTTAATATCTTCTTTCATAAGTCTAAGCCTTTCCACATTTTTCTAAATCCCCCAACTCATCATTTCCTATACCATAGCAATATTCCACCTTTACACTATCTAGTTCTTTTAAATCGTCTAAAACAATGTTGATTAATATGGTTGGCATATAGTATAGTTTCTCTACTTTTCTTGTTTGATTAAATTTATTTTAGCTTTAACGCTAAGATCAATGATTACTAGATGTGCTATTTTTCCCAATAAGCCGTACTCCTGGTCATTGTTATTATCTTTGTGTTAGATTTATGATATTTGACTTATCTCACTTTAAATTTCTTTTCTAGATTATTTGCTTTTGCTAGGAGATATTTTGTATTCTCTTCAATTTTTCAGTTTGTTCTCATTTTTCTTAGTGTCTGATAGAATTTTTGAGTTCTGTTGCTTCATATTTTTTTTCAGGAACTCTATTTGTTAGAGCATGGAATAATGGAATAATGAATAGAGAGTCAATCAGCTTTGTTCAGTGGTGATGAAGGTGCCGGCCTTGCCTTTTCTCCGATTGCTTCTTCTTGCATGATTCTCAGCTGTGTCCCTAATAAGCTCCAATGAGATGTTGGAGATCATGGTGGTTTCAGGGCTCCTGGAAGTCTCCCTGGCATACACTCCTGATTCCTAAGCTGCCCTTGTCTCCTGCTCTTTCCTAGTGCTCCACCAAACTCTCCCAGAGCAATGACCTTTGGAGCATGGCTTTACTTCCCCATTGCTTTTTTAGGAGCCAAGGCCAAGATCCTTTTCTGGTTCTGGTCCCCCAGGAACATCCCGGGTCCTGCTCAGAATAGTTGTAGACTCCCGGTCATTTAGCAGAGCCCCCAGTGACTTTGCCTCCCTTAATCTCACTCCTCTCTTCAAAGTCATCTGCTAGTCTAGCCCTACTCTGGATAGAAGAGAGCACTCATTTTTCTTTCTGAGTTCCTTCATTATTGCTCTTTCTGGTGTTTTCCGGAGCATATGTGAGAGAACAGGATTCCTCTGTGACATTCCATGTTATTATCTTAGCCAGAAGTCACTCACAGCAGCTGCTCAAGTAGGGGAGTATATCCTCAACTCTTCCTCAATATCTCAACTCATGTCCCATGCCCAAGCACTTGCCAATTCTTGGTGATTCTACCTATATAGACAGCATGTGTCACATTCATTTTCTTCCATCTACCTCTGTGTCTACAATCCTATTTCAGATTCCTTCACCTTTTATGTGGACCGTTGCCTCCCGATTGGCCTTTCTTCCCTTACTCTCCTCTTTAATAAATCCTCTACTTGACAAATTAATATTCCTAAAACATCGTTCTGATGGTAATATATCCTGGTGTAAAAACCTTCAGTGGCTCCCTACTGCCTCTAGAATCGAATCCAAACTACTCTGTTGGCATTTGAAGCCCTGCCTAAATGGGTTCTGGCCAGGAATGAGCTGGAAAACGTCTAAAAATCTGCTCTCCAAAACCATCACTTTCTTAAGTGTAGACAATCGGCAAAATAACAGATTTAGGTCTGATTTGTGGATTTCTGAGGTGTAAATGCTCATACTGACAAATCAACAATCGGCTCACACATACCCCATTGGTTCTAGCTCAGCTCCCTAGTCTTTCTATTCATTAATGTCCTTTGTACACTTTCCGGTCCAGCTATTGGTTTACTTGTCTACTTGTTTCTTGTACAGAATATTTCATCCCCCATGGCCATACTTGAAATGTATCCTTCTCAAGTCACATCTTGGAATTCTTTGTTCTTTTCAAATCTTATTTCAAGGACCAATTCCTATATAAGGTTCCTCCTGATTCTCCCTGGCTATCGGGCCTTTTCCTCAAAAATATTTGATATTTATTCTATACACATTTTATATTTATATATTGTATATTTGTGTTCGTTATCTTGCAGAATGTAAACTTCATGAAGCCACTTAATTTTTCACTTTGTATCCCCAAACCCTAGCATGGTACTTGGTACGCGGCAGGCACTTAATGGAGGTTTCTTAATTAAGTTATCAAATAATGGTTGCAAAATAAGACTTGATAATCAGTGATTTGGCATAACAGTCTTTATTGCTGTTAATAGAAAGTTGACTTTGCTTTTTAGCCAGGACATAGTATCATATGCTCATAAGACTTAGAGACATAAGATTTAGAGTCGGAAGTGTTCTTGTTGTCGTTCAGTCATTTTCAGTTGTGTCTGATTTTTTATTTGGGGGGGGGGGTTCTTGACAAACATCCTGTAATGGCTTGCCATTTCCTTCTCTGGCTTGTTTTACAGATGAGGAAACGGAGGCAAACAGGATGGAGTGACTTACCCAGAGTCACACAACTAGTCACTGTCTAAGGCTGCATTTGAACTCAGAAAGATGAGTCTTCCTAACTCCAGCCCCAGTACTCTACTGCAGCGCCACCTAGCTGCCCTTAGAGCTTACTGATTCCAACCTTCTCATTGTACAGAAGAGGATACTGAGAGCAAGACAGATTCAGTAAGTTGAACAAGACAATACAGGGAATAAATTGTAGGTGGGTGAAGTGACTTGGGGCCTCTGATACCAAATCCAAATGTGATATAATTGTCGTTCACTTGTTTTATATGCCTTATGTAAACTTCTCCATGGTAGAGGAATCCCCCATGGTAGGGACTATGTATTTTATCCATCTTTGTATTTTCAATCAAGGCCGGTGGCTTTCAGACTTATTAAACTCTCATCTATCCAGAGAACTTTAACAAGATACTCAAATGGATCTCATCCATGCGGATCTTGACTTCAGTGATGCAATTGGCAGCTCACCTCTTCCTGCCTGTACTCTGACTTCTGTCCCTGTCTGTCCATAATTTTGCTACATAAGATTTACCCATCATACTGGGGCACGGTAGAGGGGAACAGAGAATGGGGTCTTTTGACACCATTAGGAACCCAACAGGGCAAGGAACAATACATTGGCTATCTCTGACTCTGCCCAAGTAAGCAAATTATCTATTTCCTCTGAAACATTACTTTGATGACATCTTTCTTTTCAGTCTTCTTTGTAATTCCTTATTTGTTATATGTTCCAGCCTTCTTCCACCCACCATTTCCTGATCTCTTGCCCTCTGGCTGATACCTATTTTCAATTCTTAAGAAATTGTGTTCTTTATCTTGCAGCCTCTATACCAATGCTGCTAAAATGTCATTGTTAAAAAATTAATCTTTTGTTTCAAGGAGAAATTTGGAATTATTAAAAGAACTTTGTAATTCCTGTAGACGTTCAAAAAACTATTCACAGTGATTGATACTGCTCGAGGGTCCCTTAAGCCTCCCATATAATGTTAATGAGCAAGCAGACACCAAAGTGGGAATCCTGTGTGTGAACATTTATGAAATTTGCTAGTGACTTCCACTTCAGCAGATTATTATATTAGCAAATATTACATTATTCATATTATTAGCAAACATGCATATCCATTAATAAACCTGGTTCTACAATTTTACCTACATCCAGATGCATGTAATATAGCACATATACATTCATATATTAGAGGGAGCCAGATAGCATGATGCATCGAGTCCTAGTCCTGTAGTCTGGAAGACCTGAGTTCAAATAAGGCTTCGACTCTTACTCCTTTTGTGACACTGGACAAGTCACTTAAATTCTTTCTACCTCAATTTTTCAATCCATAAAACAAAGACAATAACAACTATCTCCCGGGCTTATTGTGAGGATGAGACGAGTTACTATTTGGAAAGGGCTTTGCAAATCTTAAAGTTCTATGTAAACTCTTACTATGACCATCCCCATTGATTTTTCTTACTATATTAAATATTCCATGAAGTTCTATTCTGAGCCCTCAATAAGACCTGGGCACACCGTATACGATGGTGTAAAAGGACATGATTGACCTGTATAATAAGGCACAACCACAACGATGTGTCAGAACAGTGAAGTTTTGGGAAATAACAGATAAACCAACCCGAGGAACAGACAGCAGAAATGGGGAGGGATCCCTTTGGAGCAATAAACCCTCTTCCCAATTAGATATCATCTAAGACCCAAGTATTTACTCCCCCTCTCTAGAGCTTGGAAATCCCTGATAATCTCACAGAGCACCTTTTAGCCGGATCCACAGATGGGCCTAATAATGTCAGCCAAGTCACCTTCAAATGAGAAGGACAAATTTAGTTATGCATGTCACTGGAGGAAATAGAACCAGCTACTGCTGATATGTCATACTGCTAACAGCATCTCCCTAAAAGCACTAGCAAATTTTTCTGATTGTTCTGTGGCTCTTTTAAATGCTATTCTCTGAAATACAATACCACCAAATTGGGAGATGACTAAGAATAATACAAGTGTAATACACATCTGATGAGAGCTTGGATTTTGCACAGGAAATGTCTAGAGGAAATCCCATCTGAATTTCATCTTTTCCAGTTTTATGTTTATACCTAAGTTGCTAGTCCTTCCTGGGTTTTATTGCTCTTTCATTTGTACAGACTTTAAAATGGCAGAAATGTTGCTAGCAAGCAGCAAGAGATAATGACTTTGAGATAGCCAACTCAAAGGATTGGCTCTTGAGTAGCAATTCATTAATGCCTCCCTTTAGCCCAACATTTTATAAATAAAAGATGTCTCCATTTTCTGATTTCATGAAAGAGCCCATTTCATCATCATACCAGTTTCTTTATATAAAACTAAAATGTCCATTGAATTAGACCCCGAAGCAGCACAGTAAAGGAAATGGATGTATCTGTGACCCATGCTTGAGAAGTGATAGCCCTTCTTATATCTGTATATGAGTTTAAGTTATGGAGCTACTTTATTAGCATCTGATGATTTCACTGGACAACTAGGTGACACTACAATGAATAGAGTGGTAGGCCTGGAACCAGGAGAACCTGAGTTCAAATGTGGCCTCAGATACTTACTAGTTATGTTGCCCTGGACAAGTCACTTTACCCTGTTTGCCTCAGTTTCCTCATCTATTAAGTGAACTGGAGAAGGAAATTACAAATCACCCCAGTATCTTTGCCAAAAAAAGCCCCTAATATGGTCAAGAAGAATAGGATGTGACTGAAAATGACTGGATAATGACAAGTTGATTAAAGCTCTCCCATTCACTTTGGCAGTTCAGTAATGACCACGGCATCTTCTTTTGGGTTTTCTCATATGGTTCTCTTTTTGTATTCAACTCCCTAGATTATTTGCTTTAATAATTTTATAATATTTTATTTTTTCAAATACATGCAAAGATATTTTCAATATTCACCCTTGCAAATTTTCCTCTTTCTCTCTCTCCATCCCCTCTCCCTGAGATAGCAAGCAATCCGATATGGGTTAAATATGTACAATTCTTCCCAAAATATCTCAATATTCGTCATATCCATTTTAATGTTTTCTTAGATTCATGATCCAATTGGATGGAGTCTATTTGCACTGGTCCATGGGATCCTAGCTCTAGAGTCAGAAGGGACCTCAGAGACCATATTGTGTAATCTCTTAAGTTTAAAGATAAAAAGAAGTAAAAATGAGTTGTCTTCAGGGTCATGCAGATAGAAACTTTGGGATAGATCAGTACAGTAGTGTGGTGAAGTAGGAAAGAGTGATGCGTTTAGTCAGAGGAGCTGAGGACTTCTACTTGCTCTCTCTGCTATCCTGGGACTGCTTCTTCATCTCTCACAAAAAGGAGTTTGACTGGTAATGTCTAATCTTTAATGTCTCTTCTAGGCTGAAATCAAGGCTTCCTCTCCATATCTCTTTTTATGATGTGCTGTTATTACCTATGTCTTTTTATCAGTCTTCCACAGAAGATCTACTTAACATGTTGGAGGTCTTCCTCTGGATCTTTGAATATTCTGTGGATACCTTTGCTGGACTCGATTGCCATCTGTTAGCCTATCCTGCTGCCAAATGATTAGCCTACTTTTCTTGGGAAGTCATGAATATCTTTGATGATGTCTTCTATGCTGTTTCTTATGCAAACTATTGGGGGTAATATGCTTCAACATGTTGACAACAGTCTTTTATTGTTCAGGTAGCCTCTGGGTCGCTTGAAATTTTGATTATTTCATGATTATCATTTAAGGTCATTTCCTTTGGCTATAAGTATAAAACCATCATTGTCCAATAGTAGGTTTGTGTCCTGTCTGAAATGCATCGCTAACTTAATCATTGTGAGAAGACATTATGTACTTATTTTTATCTTTCAGCAATGAGAAAGTTACACATATAGTTGTTCAGTGGTGGGAACTGAGAGTGAGGTTGATAAGAGTTAACAACTGAGATGCGAGGGTGGGACTAGGGTCCCAAGGTAGCTACGTGCAACATACGGTGGGAATGCCAGTTCTGAATCAGTTAATGGAACAAGTAGAACCTTGGTCCATAAATGGGTTTGATGTCAGTAAACTAGAATATTCAAAAGAAAAAAATACCATGTCAAGGAATGGGAAATGAGTAGGAGCATTGGGAGCATCAACCAGGGAACAGATTGCCAAGAACAGGTGCTGAGCCGAAAACGAACAAAAGGTCAGAGAAGCTGAGGAAAATAAACTGGGAACAGGTACTATAATGATCATTTTGCCATATTCATCATTAGTTCTTATATTCTCCTTTTAACTTCAATCTTACTTTTTCAGCTTCCAAAAATAGTGATGCTGTTTTCTTTATTTTTTTTTTCTTTTTTGTGTGTGATGCTGTTTTCTAGTGGGACCTGCATATCTGTTCTGTGTCAAAGCAAGAGAAAAGAGACTTTTTTTTTTTTTTACTGGTGAAGTCATGTAGTATAAGGAACCTATAACATGGCAATATCCTATGCTCTTTTCCATCCTGAGGTCAGGACAGCTGTTAGTCACTCTCTGTGGTCGATCATTTATTTGAATGGCTGTGTGTTCAATGACAGAACACATATTTTGGTCACTTTCTCCATTGGGGAGATAGAAGCTAATATGACCTACTGCCTCTGAGGACATTTCCCAGGGTCCTCATGTGATGAAAATATGCTAAGTCTGCAATGTGAAAGCTATCATACCTGTGTCCTACTTACTTTTTCTCAGGCCAGAATAAAGGGAAAGGCTTAGAGAAGGAGTGGGGAAATAATGAAGTCAAGGTTCTTGTTTTATAGTCAGGAAACAGCCCATGGATGCTGAAGAGGGACCAGATCCATTGAAATTAAGATTTTCTGGCTCTTATGCACAAATGCAAATGTTTGAGCTAAAGTCAATGGCAGCACCTAATCTGGTGGCAAGTATAAACTCTTCGGACCTGCTCTTCCTAGACCCAGCAGGGGAGTTGGCATTCATGCCAACATTCATGAACATTCATGAAAGGGATTGTTGAACAAAAGGTAACTGGCCTCTTTGTGATATATCTTTGTCTATGTCTAGTAACTAGAGAAGATATTTTATCTGATTTCCTATTTTTCTTCACACTACTCTGTTTTAATTTAAAATTGTGATATAATTGGAACCACAATTTCTTGAGAGCTCCCCACACAGTTTCTGATACTAGAATGCCACTGACCCATCCATCTGGAAGCTTCCCGAGACATCATATAAACTACTTCTCCTGGAAGTAGAAGCATAGAACAAACTGAGAGGTGAAGTTATTTACCCAATGTAACAGAGGTACTTTGTGGCAAGCTTAGGACTAGAGCCTTAATGCCCTGATTCTTGCCCAAACTCTGCCACACTGCTATCCATTGAGATACTCCCCAGAGAAATGAATATACTGAAATCACAAGTCAAAATTCATTTGGGGGGGAATGAAATGAATATTTCAGAGGAGATTTATTTAGATTGTGCTTTCCTAATGCAGCGTCACTGAATTCAGTTGATGAACATTATTTTCCTGCAGTGAGATAGGCATTCATGTAGTAGGAAGCCAGAACGTTGTAAGAGGCTATTACACCTGTTCAAAGAGATTAAATGTTTTAAGTGTTTAGCTGTTTGTTTCTTCTTCTATATGAAGTGACTGCTACTGTAATACATAAAGGTCAGGGTCAAAGCCAGGCTGCCACAAGGTAGTATGTAGGATATTGGTCCTGCCCCAGGTGAAGTGGCACAAGGATATCTGGAACCCAGACAGGGAAGTGAGCATGGGGTTGCCAAAGAGACGAATTGGAGGATGAAACTGAGCCCAAAAGCCAAGGATTTAAGGCATGGAGGAGGTAGTCATAGTAGGAGGCAGAACATGGATTCTATTACTGTCTGAGGACAGATTTGAATGTCAAGGACTCTGTGATCTGTGGGCAGCTATTATGAAGAAATACTGGCTCTGCCTACTGGTATTATGATGGCTCCTTAGGCACCTGTGTTGGCATTGGTGCCTGGGGGGTTGTTAGCACCGATGGACCAAACTCGATTTTATTCTTGTCCAGAAATGGAGCACTGGCTTTATTTTCCATAAGAGCAATCAATTACAGTGAACAATGGAACCCATTCCTCATTTCTCTTAGAAGTCTTATCAAAATTTCTTTTCAGATCACTTATTTGATAGCATCTGTAAAGTGTTTCCTAATATTCTTATAGAAGAGATAGAGCAATGTAAGTTAAATGATAGTACAATAGTACAATTTGGTGGATTCAGAAATGGTTAAATGGTTCTACTTAAGGAGTGGCTGTTAATGCTTAGTGTCAATAAGGCAAGAGATCTCCAGTGGAATACCCTAGGGGTCAGTGTTTAGTCCTGTGAAGTTTGACAATTTTTTAAGCAGTGAATGAGATAAATGTGTGTGTGTGTGTGTGTGTGTCCTTTTATGGAGGACTGGGATCTGAACTTTCTAGGTTACTTTCTAGCAGAAGCCTTGCTTGGTTTTGTCTGTACAGAATTTCATACCCCTCTCCCCCCTCCACTTTTCAGCTTTCTATTGTATATTGTCTTCCCTCCTTAGATTATAAACTCCTTGAGGGCAAGGACTATCTTTCTTTTTCTTATTTGTGTCCCTTGTGCTTAGCACAGAGACTGGCACATAGTAGGTGCTCAATAAATGTTAAATGAATTGAATGGAATTACAGAAAATCAACTTCACAAGTACAAGGTATGGGAGGCATGGTTAGGCAGCAGTTCATCTCTGGATCAATATGAGTCAGCAGTGGCAATGAAAATATTGAATATGACCTTAGACTTCATTAAGAAAAATATAGATTCCAGGATTGAAGAAGGGGTAATCAAACTGTGCTCCGAATTCATTAGACCTCATTTGGAGTATAGTGTTCAGCTCTAAACCTATGGTTTGGTGAGGACGTTAATAAGCTAGAGAGCATCTACAGGAGGGCAAGCAAGATGGTGAAGACTTAGCTTAGGTAGCATTTCCCCAGTGAAACACTTCCTGATCTCCTCAGTTACTAGCGTTTCCTTTCTCTACAAATTTTTTTGTAAAACCCCAGTTTTGTGTTATACTGTCTGGGTATGGATTTCTAGCCCCTACTCCCCCCCCTACACACAATCACACACATACACACACTGTATAGAGACTGTAAGTTTTTTAAGGGCAAGAAAACTCTAATCACATGTCTTTGTAAATCTGAGGATACATGCTTCACCCCAATAACTGATCACCTGAAATCTCCTGCCTGGTACAGTGCAAGGCACACAGTATGTGCTTTAGAAATGCTAAGGATGTCATCCATCTCATAAGTTGAGATGAATTGGCCCAAAAGAAACATGAAGTGTACAGAATTGAGAAGCCCCCAAAATGTTCATAGGGACTACTTGTGTCCAGCCTGTGGTAAATATTCTAAACTCATATTGGTCTGATCAGCCACAGTGAGACACATTGTAACTCGGCTCTAACATAGTTATGTCCTTTTGGTCCTCTGAGTATGAAGAACAACAACCCACCAGTTTTAGAAATGCCTGTTGACTTGAGCCCAGCTCACAAAGCCCCCCACATTCTGCTTTCTTGTTATTGTGTTCCCAAGTGGAGTCTATGAATAGCTTTTGATCCTTCTACCGATGCTTTTCTCTGCCCTGGCCTTGGCTTTTTTCTTTCTCTATTTAAATGAAGACTTATTCAACTTTTTTTTTCAAATAAATTTAATTGATAACCTCTGCTTCCAGAGCAGGTATCAGGCAAGGTTTGTTGCTTGGAAACCATAAAAACTTCTTCCTGATAGAAGATACCTCATGGTCACCAAAACATATCTAAAGAGACCAAAGTATTTTTTTTAACTTTTGTATTCTTTTTTTTCCTAACTTCTAATTCTTTTTCTTCCTACCTCCTCCTCTCCCAATGAAGGAAAGAAAAACTAAACCTATTACAAATAATATATATATATATATATATATATATATATATATATATGTCTCTGTGTGTATATATACATATATATATGTATGCATATGTGTGTAGTCATGCAAAGCAATTTCTGCTTTATTCATATTTGCCCTATCCTACTCTATACCAGTCTATGTACACCCCCCCAATTCTTCAATCTATGCTCTTAATCTATCAATTTTCTATCTGGAAGTGGATAATTTGTTTCATTGCAAGTCCTCTAGAATTGTGGTATATCATTGTGTTGATCAGAGTTAGTAAGACTTGGAAAGTTGATTATTTTTAAAATATTGCTGTTATTGTGTACAATGCTTTCCTAGTTCTACTTATCCTTCTTTCAGTTAATATATGTCTTCCTGAGTTTTCTGAAACCATGTCCTTCATCATTGGCGGGGGGGGGGGGGGGGGCGGTGAGGCAAGTGGGGTTAAGTGATTTGCCCAGGATCACACAGTAAGTGTTAAATGTCAGAGGCTGGATTTGAACTCAGGCCCTCCTGACTCTAGGGCCAGTGCTTTATCCACTGAGCCATCTAGCTGCCCCCTTCATCATTTTTTTTTTATGTACAATAGTATTCCATCACATTTGTATACCGTAACTTATTCAGCTATTTCCTAACTGATGGGCATTCACTCAGTTTCCAGTTCCTTGCCACTACAAAAAGGGCTACTACAAAGGGGTTTGGACATAGTTTGTGCATAGTTTCAAATTCTCTAGAATGGTTGAATAGCTTCACAACTCCACCAACAATATATTAGTTTTCCAGTTTTCCCACATGCCTTCCAACATTTATCATTTTCTTTTCCTCTCATCTTACCAATATGAGAGGGATGAAGTGGTACATCAGAGTTGTCTTAATTTGCATGAAATGAAACTTTTATCAGAGAAACTTGATGCAAAGATTTTTTTCCTTAAACTTTCTACTTTTCTTCTGATTTTGCTTTATTGATTTTGTTAATACAAAACCTTTATAACTTTCATAATTAAAATTAACAATTTGGTGGCAGCGAGGTGGCACAGTGGATAGATCACTAGCCCTGAATTCAGGAGGACCTGAGTTCAGATCTGATCTTCCTAGCTGTGTGAACCTGAGCAAGTCACTTAATCCCAATTGCCTCAGCAAAAGAAAAAAATGATCAACTTTTCCTACCATGAACATTTCTATCTCTTATTTAGTCTTGAACTTTTCCCTTGTCCATAGATCTGATGAGTAATTTCTTCCCTGCTTTTTCTTGCTTGTATTTATATCTAAATCATGTACACATTTTGAGCTTATCTTGGTGTTAGATGTGAGATGTTGTGCTATTCCAAGTTTTTGCCTGACTCCAATTTTCCCAGTTTTCATCAAATTATGAATTCTTTACCCAATAGTCAAGATTTGGGGTTTATCAAACACTAGGTCATTGTGCTCATTTACTTTTGCATATTGTTTTGATGATTATACCTCTGTCATATACTTTAAGATATACCACTGCTAGTCCCCTTCCTTCACACCTTTTGTCATCATTGATTTTTCTGATATTATTGACTTTTTGTTCCTGAAGATATTATTTTTTTCTAGCTCGATAAAGTAGATCTTTGGTAGTGTGATAGTTGTGGCACTGAATAAGCAAATTAAATGACATAGTATTGTCATTTTTATTATATTGGCTCAGCCAATACCAAGTATTATATAGATCTGTATTTATTTATAGGATGTTTTGTAAGTGTCCTGTTATAATTTAATGTTTGTGTTGGTAGATAAACTCCCAAGCATTTTTATATACTATCTATAGTTATTTCTTCTTTTTCTTCCTGATAGATTTTATAGGTAATATATAAAAATGCTGAGGATTTATATGGGTTTATTTCATATCTACAACTTTGATGAAGTTGTTGTTTTGTTTAGTTTCTAGTTGACTTCCTGAGGTTCTCTAGGTAAATTCTCATAACTGCAAAAAATAAATAGGTTTTTTCCAACATGGATTATGCTGATTCCTTCAAATTGTTTTTAGTCTTACTGTTATAGCCAGCATTTTTAGTTTGATACTGAGTAGTTAGAGTGATAATGGACTTCTTTGTTTCACTTGTTATCTTTTTGGAAATGCTACTAGCTTATCTCCACTAGAGATAATGCTTGTTCTAGGTTTTGGATAAATGTTACTTGCCATTTTAAGGAACACTCTGTTTATTCCTGTGCTTTCTATTGTTGTTGTTGTTTTTAAAACAGGAATGGCTATTGAATTTTTTTTTTGTTCTTTTTTTAACTTTTTTTTTGTATCTCTTGACATAATCATGTGATTCTTTAGTTTTGTTATTAATTTGGTCAAGTAGGCTCATAGTACCATATACCAGCTCTGCTGGTATAAACTGGCCTGGTCATAGTATGTGACCTTTGTGATATATTGTTACTACTATTTTATTTAAAATTTTTGCATCAATATTTATTAAGGAAATTGATCTATAGTTTTCTTTTTTTCTGTTTTGACTCAAGACTGATTGGTGTCGTGGAAAGAATTTGGTAAGACTCTTTCTTTATCTACTTTTCCAAATAGTTTATTTAGCACTGCAGCTAATCGTTCTTTAAATGTTTAGTACAATTTGGTTGTAAATGCATCTGCTTCTGTTTTTTTCTTTTCTTTAGGGAGTTCATTTATGATATGTTCTATTTCTTTTTGTAAAATAGGGTTATTTAACATTCTAGTTCCTCTTCCGTTAAGGTATGTACTTTCTATTTTGTAAATATTCATCCATTTAATTTAGGTTGTCATTTTTATGGGCATATAATTAGACAAAATAATTTTTCACAATTGATTTAATTTTACTTTTATTGATTGTGCATTCACTCTTTCCATTTTTGATACTGATGATTTGATTTCTTTTCTTCAAAAAACTCAAATTACCCAATGGTTTGTCTGTTTTATTTATTCCCCTATTAATCACTCCTAGTTTTATTCCATTTATTAGTTCAGTGGGGATTTTCTTTCAATTTTATTCATCTCTTCTTTGATTTTCAGGATTTGTATTTTGGTATATAATTGGGGATGTTTAAATGTTATCCTTTTGTATGTTCTTTAGTTGCTTGACCAATTTTTTGATCTGCTCTTTCTCTATAAGTACTGCTTTGGCTGCATCTCCCATAATTTGGTATGTTGACTCATTGTTGTCATTATTGCTAATAAATTTATTAATGATTTCTATGATTTGTTCTTTGGTTGCTTTTCCTTTAGGATTAGATTATTTAGTTTCTAATCAATTTTTAATCTATAATTCTAAGGCCCTATATTCAATGTAATTTTTATTGCTTTATGGATTAAAAAGAGTGCATTTAATATTTCTGCTTTTCAACATAGATTTCTATTGATTAGTTTCTGTGAAAATGTCACAGATAACTGAGACTAGATATACTCCTTTCTTTTTCCATTCAGGATTCTAGAGAGGTCTGTCATACCTTACTTTTCTAAAATTCTAATCATCTATATGTATATAATATATGTGTCCATATATATATATGTGTGTGTATATTATGTATGTGTATTATGTAGTTGATTGGAGAAAACTTCCTTGCTCTCTGATTCTACTCAATTTCACTCTAAACCTCTAAGTAGAACTAGAATCTGGGAATTGGCAATAATAAAATTTAACAGTTTCTCCCTCTCTTTCCCCCATAGTCATTTTGTAAATATTTCCAAATGTATTTTCTATGCTTATTACTGTTATTGTGGTTCTGTTTTTAAATAAAAGTTTTATTGTAAATATGGTGGGAAAAATAGAATTCTAATCATCTTAAACTTCTTTCTTGTTTATTTTACAGTTAGTTTTATCCAGTTCTAAGAGAATCCCCCACTAGTTTATTTAGTTTTACTATTTTTTCCTATAATTCATTTAACTTTTCCTTTAGTAATTTAAATTCTATGTCATTTGGTACATTTATATTCAGTATTGATATTGTGTCATCATCTATAGTAGCTTTGAGCAAAATGTAGTTTCTCTGATTATCTTTTTTTAAATTCAGTTCATTTTTACTTCTTTGCTTTGTCTGAGAGGATTACTACCCTACCTTTTTAAAAAATTTTTGCTCATTGCATAGTAAATTTTTTTTGGCCCCCTTATTCAAACTCTTTCTAAGTTTTTCTGTTTCAAGTGTGTTTTTTTAAGCAACATATTGCTAGATTCTAGTCTCTAATCCATTCTGCTATTTGCTTCCATTTTATGGATGAATTCATCCTATTTACATTCATGTTTATGATTACTTACTATGTATTTCCCTCTATCCTATTCTCTTCTATTTATGTTTCTTTTTTTTTTTAACCCTGTCCTCTCCTCAAAATTGTTTGCTTTTGACCTCTGCCTCATTTTATCTCACCTCCCTCTTCCTCTTAGCCTCTTCCCCTCCTACTTTCCTATTAGGTAAGATGAATTTCTATTTTTTTTATTTGTGTAAACTGTTTGTGTAAACAGATTCCTCCCTCTTTTATCCAGTTCAGAGTTAGATTCAAACATTTCCCTTTCATTCTCATTTCCCCTCCATTGTTATAACTTTTACTCAGGTACCTCTTTTATGTGAGATAATTTTCTCCCTTCTTCTTTTTTTCATTTTCCTAGTTCATCTCTCTTTCTCACTCTTCTATTCTCCTTTGAGATCATCCTAACAGAAAAGATCCACCCCCAAGTGGACTACTTCTAACTTTAATGATAAAGTTCTTGGGGATTACATGTATCACCTTCCCATTTGGGAATATAAACACCTTAACCTTGTTAAGTTTCCTGTGATTTCTCACTCATGTTTATCCTGTTCTGCTTCTCTTGAGTCTTGTGTTTTAAAGTTGAATTTTCTATTTAGTTCTGATGTTTTCATCAGGAATGCCTGGAAATCCTCTATTTAATTACATGTCTTTTTTTTCACTGTAGGATTATACTAAGTTTTCTGAATAGGAGATTCTTGGTTGTAATTCTAAATCCTTTGCCTTCCAGAGTTTGAACTGTGATTCAGTAATGGATTATGGTTGCAAGAATTGCCAGATGATACCAGTTTCTGTGTCCTGTACTGTTGCACCGGTCCCCTGGGATCACTTTCTGTTCAGTTACCTTACTGTTCTTGGATGGTGGGCCACTCCTCACTGCTGCTGCCTTTCCTCCTGTTGTCATGCTGCTGCACTTCTCTACTGTCCAGTCCCTACCTCAATGTCCACAGACCTCTTTGTCTCTCCTCCTAAGCTGCCCTGGGCTGGAGACATGATTCACGGTGACTTTTCCTTGGCTTTCTTGATTAGAATTTGGTCTGGAATGTCTTTGAGATTGCTGTAGAGAAGGTATATTGAATGAGCTGAGCAAAAATGCTGACTCTCACTCTGTTATCTTGACTGCTCCAAAGCATGATATTTTTGCATGCATAAAATAGCTGTGACCCAGAAATATAGCCTAAGGTGTGTCTCCACTGATCTTCTGATAGTCTAGATGAGAACCTACTTTAACTGTATTTCTCTGGCTCCTACTGCTAATAGAGCAGGAGTTTGAGATCTTCTGAGTACATAGTTAATATGGCAAACTGGTAATGCCTACATTAAGCAGGGAGGGAAGAACACCCAGCCTCTTACAAACCCATTTTCCCAAAGAGATCCCTGTGAGAAATGAAGTATTTTGGAATACTCTGTACCAACTCCAAAATGTAGGTCTCTGCAATCAATTATTAAATATTGTTGTGGCGTGAGACTTAGTAGAGAAATACCATTGTTAGCAAAATGGAAAAAAATATCAAATGAACTGTTTTATGAACTCAGGTGTCTTAGGCCTAAAATTTCACCTAGTCTATACTGATAAAAGAATGGAAAGATGTCTTGCTCTAGTTTGTGGCTAAAATGCCAAGAAAAAGTAATAGCCAGGCATTTTCTTCTGTGTCATAGCATCTATTGGAAAAGAGTATGATATAGCTGACAGCCTAGTTGACTAAGGACTCAGGAGACCTGAATTCTCTTCCTTTACTGGATTTTCTCAAACAAGTCATTTACCCTGGCTACGTATCAGTTTCTATCTTAAAATGACACTGACAATAGCTTCCATCTTGAAGTAATTTTTGAAGAGCCCTGAAAACCCATGATCTTCTCCCCCCGAGCCTAGAGAAAGGCACATTGTACCATTTTGGACTCCTTTTCTGATTGAAAACTCTGATGTGGGCTTAGAGCTGGAGGAGAGTCTTAGAAATCTTCTTTCATGTCCTTGTTTTATAGATTAGGAAGCATGGATCAAGAAAAGTTATTCTAAGCTGATTTCATCCAACCCCAATATCAAGAAGGGCTTTTATGTAACAGTTGGGTAAAAGCAACATAACTTTCCGCTATGGTTTTCCATTATCTGTTTCCAAGGACGGGACATTGTCACACGTGGTGTGAGATTTAGGACAATTCATAAGAAAAAATTAAGTTTGTCATCAACTTAATCTACCAGCATGTTTATCTAGGGCTGATGTTGCAACAGAGCTGAAGGCCAGGCTTGAGTAAGGAGAAGATGGCAGAATCTCAGAGCTAAAAGGGACCTCAATGAGAGTCTAACGGCAACAGGAAGTCCCTTTGTCAGCTCTTCTAGGGAAAGGCGCGTGCTTTTGTATTCCTAACTCTTTGCATTACACCAGGCACATAAGTGAACACTCAATCAATTGCTTGATGGTCATCGGGCTGGCACAAAAATTAGTCATGGATGGAAAACTGCAGCTTTCTCAATACTCCTGAAGTTGTGTCAAAAGCCCAACTCTTGAGCATTGTTATTATCCTATTATATGGCAGCAAATCATGGAATTTTATGATTTCAGAAAAAATCACAAAGTACTGATTCAGTTGGGTCCTTATACCATCAAATACTGGCAGAAATCCTGCACAGGAGCAAAATCCTTAGGCAAACAAACATAACCCGCTTTTTCCTGAAGGGAATTATCACTGAGTGTTGTTGTTGTTGCTGGTGCTGATGCTGTTATCTTTTTCATTCTCTTGCCGTGAGGCCCTGTGTGCGAGATGGGGATGAAGGCCTTCTTGATTATAAACAGTCAATTTTTTTTTTTTTGGAGTAGTGACAAATATACTTGTTTTTATGTTAAACATGTGCAATTCTTCCATACATATTTCCACAAATATCATGCTGCACAGGAAAAATCAGATCAAAAAGGAAAAAATGAGAAAGAAAACAAAAAGCAAGCAAACAACAACAAAAAAGGTGAAAAGACTGGTTTGATCTATACTCAGTCCCCGCTCTCTTTCTGAATGCAGATGGTTCTCTCTGTCACAAGACTATTGGAACTGGCCTGAATCACCTTGCAAATCCAAGTAAGCCGTGAAAAGAGCCACGTCCATCACAGTTGATCATATAATCTCGTTGTTGCCCTGCACAGTGTTCTCCTGGTTCTACTCACTTCACTCAGCATCAGTTCACGTAAGTCTTTCTAAGCTTTTCCGAAATCATCCTACTGATTTTTTCTTATAGAACGATAGATAATATTCCATAATATTCATATACCATAACTTATTCACTCATTCCCCTAATGATGGATATCCACTCAGTTTCCAGTTCCTTGCCACTCAACAGTCATGTTTTGAAATATTATTAAACCATAAATTAAGTTGCTGAATGTGTGCGTGGGTGTTTAGATTTTAGAACAACAAAATCAATATTGTTTTCAAATTCTTCATTTAATTGGAATGAGTCAGAGCTAATGTTGAAAAAGCAATTCAGGCCACTTCTGCCTGATCTATACCTAAAAGCCTTAAACCAAGTATATTTTGAGCCAGAAGGGACCTGAGAGACCATCTATTTAAGCTGTTCTCAAACACTGCTGTTCTTTTTAATGGGAAAATTGTAGATGCTAGCAATAGTTTCCTCTCACATTTTAGATGTGAAGTTGTAAACATACATATATGCATAAAATTATGGTATAAAATTAAGTTTCTCACTCTCTTTTGCTTCCAAAGATAACTAAGCATGATAATTGTGAAAATATGTATAGAAGAATTGCACATTTAACATATATTGGATTACTTGCTGTCTAGGAGTAGGGGGTAATGGAAAAGGAGGGAAAATTTTTTTTGGAACACAAGGTTTTGCCAGGATGAATGCTGAAAACTCTCTATGCATGGGTTTTGAAAATAAAAGCCTTTATAAAAAAGACAGCTAAGCCTTCTTTATGTCCAAGCTATTTCATGTCCCCAGACCCCTGCACTAATATTTATGAGTTTGAAATAGAGTAGCTGGCTGAGCCTGGGGCCAGGAAGACCAAGGTTCAGATTTCTCTTCTGGCACTTACTAGTCATGTGCTAAGCAAGCCACTTAATCTGCCTGAGCCCCACTTTCCTCATCTATAAAAAGGAGATCATAATCTCTCCAGAACCCACTTTGTAGGGTTATTGTGAAGCTATAATAAGGTAATGTATGTCTTGTACATTGAAGATATGAAAGTGATCTATTTAAAGGCTGAAGGGACGTCAGACTCCATCTGATCCAAACCCCTTATTATAGAGAAGAAAACTGAAGAGACATGGTCCCATGACTAGTAAGTAGGTGGGAGCCAGGTTATCTTTCTCCAGATGCAGCATGCTTTCCCCCAGGCCATTATCCTGAGTAATGGACTGGCAGGAAGATTGCATTTAACAAATTTAGATCCGAACTAATATAATTTATAATAGCCACATTCACCAATCTGGCCATATTTCCTAGCGAGACCTTTGTGTGGTCATTGGCCGGTGCCTGGAGCACGGACTGACCCCATGGTTCTGCAGGTAGTGAAATTGTTTCTAAATGACTTAGCACATCATTAGACATTACACCTCTCTCCTAAACCAAATCGATCCACTTAGATGGGAAAAAATTTGCTCCCAGATTAACACGATGTTAACCTTTTGGAGTATTGACTAAAACTATCAACCTTTCACAGTTTCAGTGAGTAGTCTTGCATTTAGCAAAATGCTGGAGGGCTTAAGACAAATATGGTGGTACTCTGATTATTTTCCTCAAGTGCTTCAAAAATGGCACAGTCTAAAAGGGATTACTTCATCGTTCACTGCTTTGTTTGCCTCTATCTGAATACTTGTGCTCCCTTCGAGTGTGGATTATTTTGCTAACCATCTGTTTTCACCAAAGCATCCCTATTTTGACTGCCCCATTTTTAAGGCCAGGGAAAGATCATGAAATAACTGTTACCGAAAGCTGGAATAAACTACAAACAAAATTAAACATCCCATAATTAAAGTTATAAGTTTCATTGTATCAGTAATGATTGATGTATATATATATATATATATATATATATATATGTAACATAGTTATAATAGTACTATAAACTTATTTTATATATATTTAATATATATAATGTAGATATAACAACACTTCAAACTTATTAATATGAGTAAATTGTCAAGCTATATAGGATAATGAGTTAGCGCATAGTCAAATGCATAAATTTTAGAGCTCTTTTGATGTAGGACCACAAACTAACTGACTCATTATTAGCTCTTAGTGCATTGTGTATATATTAAGCAAGGTATATGATATAACATGTAAGTTACCAGAAAAAAGGGACTGTTTTTTGATCACGTCTTTGTATACTTAGCATCTCGCAAAGTATCTTGCATACTGTAGGGCTTAAATAAATACTTACTATTTAGGAACACACATATGTACATACACATGCTATATGAAATATGTCCATATATGTATGTATCTATTTCTATATGGCCATGTTATTCAAAACTGTGATTTTTATATATAGTTTAATAACTGTATGTTGGGGAGAGTGCTATGGAATTCCTTTTGGAATTATATGTCAAGAATCTCTATTTTCTTGGTGTCAATGTGGATCCATGAATGCAGATTACAACTTCTTTACGAGTCAGTCAATGGCATTCAAGTGCTGCTGTGAGCAGGAGAAAAAATAGTCAGCCTGAATTTGACAAAAAAAAGCCCCTCTGATATTCACTGGCTTGGTATTGGTGTGACAGATCCACATACAGTTCATCACTAGTCTATACCTGAAACCTTTCTAGCTTGGTGAACTCTATGAGGGTCTGCATTCTTCCAGGGCGGTTTTGGGGATCACTCCCACGCCATGATGAAATAGCAGAGAAGGTCTATAGTGGAGATCTAAATTTTTACTTAATCTTTTTTCATTCATGTCTCCTAAGATGGAGTAGAAGACAAAATAATTAAATAGAAAACTTATTTAATTCAAACTTGTGAACACTGTTGATTTAAGGGAATTATGAATAATTATAATTTGGAGATGTGAACATAGCGGCATCATGCAATTGCAGAAATACTTCATTCACGACTCATTTATCAAATTCCTATAATTTATATAGTAGCACACTAGGCCCTGTGTGTGGATGCATATCTTGGGGGGGAAGGCTTACCAAGATAAATAAGATGGTCTCTGTCCTTGTCACATGCTTACAGGAGAGATGTAACAGATGTATAAACATTATACAATAAAATGAGCAATGACTCTATTAAGAATTTTAGTGCAGCACTATGTTAAAAGCGTTATTAAATAGAATTTATCTTAATAGTGTACTCTCAATGACAATTACACATTAATGTGAAAGGTTAAGTTTGATTTACGGAGAACATATTTGCTCGTTGAGTCTACCAGTTTCCTCCTAGAGTGCCTTACCGTAGCTATTTCCCATCAGTGGTATGCAAGCTTTGGCAGGTCATACCAAGCTGAGAAAGAAATAACAACCACCACAATAATATGTCAGCTAGATAGGATAATGGATAGAGTACTGGTCTTAGAGTCAGGAGGGCCTGAATTTAAATGTGCCCTTAGATACTTACTAGCTGTGTGATCTTAAGGCAGTCACTTAAATACTATTGGCTTCAGTTTCCTAAGCTATACCTCGTAAGGATGTTGTGAGAAGCAAAGGGGATAGTATTTGTCGAGTGTTTAGCACAGTGTCTAGCACATCTATTTTATAAATGCATTATTATTATTATTATTATTAACTCTTCTAAGCCCTTAATCTGTGGAAGTTAGTTTTGTGACACACACACACACACACACAAGGTCACACATCAGTAAGCATTTTACATTTCAGTTTTTTAAAAAGGTGAGTAAGTCTGCTCTGAGTTGGATTGGAGGAAGGGGAAAAGGGAAACTCCATTCCATTTTTCTTTCTTTTCAAGTCTTGCTAGTATTATATTGTCAGAGTTAGAATAAAACTCACTGGCTTTTTTTCCCCACGGGATTCCCAAAGCATTGCCATTGAGTAAAAGGGCTGAATCTTGCTTTTCTAGTTTTTATGCAAATCATTCTTGTTAGTGATGCTATGTACCTTGATTCCTGTATAGAGGCTGCCTCTTTACTTGAGCAGCAAATGGTTACAGCTGCATTGGCTGGAAAGAGGAATATATTACAGGATTGACCTGCAAACAAAGCAAAATGGAGTAAATAGACCAAATTTTGAACATGGGTCACATAAAAAAGACTTAGAATTATCACACAAATGATCTTTCATGATTCATTAAGCTCCTCTATGATGATTACATGTTTATCAAGATCAGACCATTTTTTTGTGCATTATGTAACAATGGAGTCTATTTATCTAAAGCTGTACCAAATTCCACTTATCTCTGAGTTGATCTGGTCCTAATAATTTCTCTTTTCTCCTTCTCTAGAGTTCAGTGAGAATGCATTTGCAGTTAAGTATCCTGACTTAATTAAGCAGAAATGTCAATGCTTCCTAAAGTTATAAGGTTAAGTCAGTGATATCAATCTAAATATTTACCTCCCCCCCCCAAATGCTAGGGAAGAAGCCAAACATAATCACAGTTTAGAAGTAGTAAAAAGAAAGCTGTTTTCCCGTCCAATACAACTGTGCTAAATTTGGTTTTTACTAGGGCCTTTCCATCGTTTACATAGGGATGAAAGGTTTCTCATTCTCTTTAAAATGCATTTTAAAAAGCAAGTCATTAAATAATCAAAATCATGAAATGCAAATAACTTGCTGCTTGGGGAATTTAAGTAGCAAAAAGAAATATTCTGGGCTTTTTGCTACCCGAAGCAAACAAATCCAGTAGGAAATCGTGGGTTGTAATAGTCAGGCATCAGAATTATATTGTGGCCCACCCTTACCCTCGCCTTCAGTCTTTAGGTAGCTGGTAAAGTCACCGCCCCTTCTGTAGGTATATATTGTGGTCAACCCTGCCACAAAACTGTTTATTAATCCTAATCGGACAAACTAGACGTGCTTTTGTCCACATGTCATGGCTCGACAAACTTTTGTTGACATCTTTAGAATTAAGCTTGGCTTCGCACCAACTTATTAAATAGCAAGCTAGAGTTAAAATATGCGCGATCACAAAAGGCCCCTTGTCAGAAAGTTATATAAGCTCCAGGAGTTGCTTGTCGGCCTTCTGGGCTTGACGGTAACTAGCCGAAAAGACCCGTCTCACTAAAAAGATCACATAGGCATGCTAGTGACAACTGGAGAGCTGAGTAGCCTGCCAAGGTCAGGCGGGGCTCCGCTGTTGCTTACAAGGATTTATTGCTCAAGGTAGCCATGGTCAAGAGTACAAACATACAGAATGTTCTGTCCTCACTCAAGCATGCTTCTGATCATTATCTAGCCATTATTATTCATTTCTGAGTGGAACATTTGAATCTATTTATTCACCATTATTGGCTGCCTACTATCTCATGGATGGGCACATTACTAGATAAAATACTTTGGGAAGATTGGAGAACACACATTTTTATCCTGAGCATTTGTTCTCTCTCTGAATGGAAGGGTTTCAAGAAGAAAGTGTTATTTAGGGCATTTAAAATAAGGACGCAGCATGGAAAGGTGGAATGAACATTGGGTTTGGAGTCAAAGTGATTTTAAATCCTGATTCTGACGGGTAACTGTATGACTGGGGTACTCATGGTGGTAATGATGGTAATAGCTACGATGACGAAGATGACGGCAGTAATTCGTGGCTCCCTTACAGTCTGCCCCATTGTCCTTGTTGCGGGGGGGGGGGGGGGGTGGTAATGACACAGTAGGGTGATGAGAGCTAGGACCATGTACACCAGGGATTGTGTACACCTTGAGGCAATTGTGTAGCTGTTAAAAAGCCTATCAAGAACCCTGAAATGCTGGCTGATAGACCTCTGACAATACTACTGACTGAGTTAGCACCTGATCAGTACGCAAAAAAAAAAAAGGCAAAGAAATAAGCAGGGAATTATAGAGGTGCAAGTTGACTCTCCTGTGGTGATTGGCTTGAGATGGAGGATGGCAGAGCGAGAGATACTCTTTTGTGTTTTGATACCACAAGGAGGAAAGATACTCTGGAACACATCAGAAATATGAATACGCTACTTTCTGCAACTGTTTCAGTGTAGATAACGATGACCTCCAAAATGGGCAAACCATGAGTGTATGTGCAACAGGCCAAAGAGATGAACATTTATTTTCCTTATGTACCTCGGTTATTTCACAGTCGAAATGGAAACATCTCCTACCATATAGAGGCTAGAAAGCCATTCTTTTTTTTGTCAATGGAATGTCCTTGGTTCCAAGTCATAAAACTCTGTCTTTGCCATCAGATATAGGACAGTTGTAAGCAAAAACTTTATTACTAAGCCAGGACTAGATAAAATAAGAGATTAAAAAGTCACATAAACCTGAAGAAGAAACAGGAGTCACAGAACATCTTCAATTAACACACTAGAAATTATACAAAATTACAAAATCAATGGTAGAAACAATCTTAGTGTCTAAAATGATTTTGATCAGAATGTGAGCACACTTAGACCAGAGACTCTAAAAGTCCTTTTTTGCATTTGTTGGCCTACACACAATTAAAAGACCACTTTTATCATAATGAGGTAATTCTACAAAGCTAACATTTGCAATTACCAGCAGTGATGAACAGATCCTTCTGCAATTTTTGATAGAATGTGCAAAAGCATCTCAGGACCTGTATTCAACCACTGTATAAAGCCCCAGTGTGTGGTTAAAGCCATTAGAGGAGGGGTGGAGCTATTAAGTAATTCTTCTGCCAATAGATACCAAGCATTTCCAAGGCAAAAATTACTTAAGAGGGCTATTGAGGATCTGCAGAAAGACATTGAAAGATTAGCACTTTATTTGGCTGGTACAAGCAATAGAAAAAGTGTATACCGTATTACCCAATTAAAGGAAATAAGAAAGCAAGATGGTAAACAAAAGTATATCAGAAAATCTAGATTTCTTTAATCAGCAAATGAAAACAAAAGTCAAAGAGTTAAAGTGATACCAGGAACCAAAGCAACCCAAAGTGCAAGATCAACAGTTTAGCCTCAAAGTCAGTTTGGGATCTAAATCTGAGACTCAAAGCAAGTTAATAAGCATCAAAGGTGGGGCTTGAACAAAATTCATCCTGATGCCTGTCCAGTGCTCCATCCATTCCATCCTGCTGCTCCTGAAAAAAATCCTCTTTGGTTCTCTAAATGTCTGTCCATACAAAAGCGAACTCATCTATTTCTGGCAAATGTGGATAATAATATTTGCACGTTCAGCCTTGTAAAATTATTGTGAAAAGCCTGCTTTATCAATCTTAGAGGTCTATAGAGATGTATAGTTTTCTTATGATTGTGTTGTGAAGTTTGTTATAGACAGTAAGGTAAGAGGAATTCAGCTAATAGCGGTCATTTCTCTTTAGCAATAGAAAACTATTCTTCCTATAGTCATAGAGCTTTTGATGGAAAGCAGAAAGTGGAAAAAATGTATCCCATTGAAAAAATCCTTTGAGTTACATAACAATGAACCAGTCTGGGAAGTGACTACTTGAGATGAATCCTTTTGTTTTAAAATTGATTCTCATGGAAGCAGTTCTATAACTTTTCAAGTCTTTCTATAGCTCTTCATCAACCCCCCTCATTTGTCCATTACTTTTTCTGTTGAAAACAAACTGAAAAAATTATTTCATATGAAAATTTACTCGGTAATTACTACCCACCACATTTCACTTTACTAATTAAAACAATTATCAATAATTGTTGACATTCTTAATGATTTATGTTTCAAATTGTTCATTGCTCTGCAAAATGACAAATTTGGCATCACATACAAAACCCAACAGACAGCGCTAGTGAAGATAATGAAAACATTTTGGGACGTTCTGATTATGAGTATGTTTCTTCTAATTATTGCTGGCTCACTTGGCAACCGCAAGAGCCGGCTTGAACATCCATTTTCCACGGCAATTGGGATTGTCATTCAAATGAGCAGCATCTAAATTTTCATAGTGGGAGAAAACATGTTTCACTTGAGTTATGATGTTTAAAATATCCCCAAACTTGACTACTTAATGTCATATTTGCTACCGTGCCGGTGACCCCCATTAGGAAAACAAAACTAATTCCACTGATCGTCACATCAAAAGTTGACGGGACTTATCACAAATTACTAAGAACCAACATGATTATTGCCCAAGACCGAGAAAAGGGTGGAGGATTTCCCTTATTAGATTGTAAGCTCTTTGAAGGTAGGGATTGTCTTTGTTTTTATTTATCTTGTATCCCCGATGCTTAGCACAGTGCCTGGCACATAATAGGTATTTAATAAATGTTTATTGATTAACTGGTATTTGTATACTCAGGACCTAACACAAACCCTGCTACAAAATATTGATTGCTTCACTGGTTGATTGATCGAATCTGGGAAGAGCTAATCTAATTAGAAAATAATCAGATTTTCACTTTGTTTTAAAATCCAAATCTTATGGTGGCTATTTCCCTTTTAATCAATTATTGTTTGCACTGATTTTGATATGGTCATTTTAGCAAAAGATGAAAGATTGGCCTCTCCTTTTGTGTCACATCTTCCCTGTCCATATTTTCATTATTCAATTAATAAACATTACTCGGATGAAATGTAAAATGGATATCATCATATGGCATCTGTGGTTGTTATGGAAAATAATAGCAGACTAAGTGGTGATGAGAGCTTCTAGGTAAAGGGAATTCAGTGCAAACTGGAGGGGTCTGTGATTGGCAGACTAAAAAGCTTATATTTCCTTAGAATAGTAAAAGTAACTCGGTAATATGTTGCTCACCCAGTACCTCATTAGCAAAACTTTGCTTTCTGAACTCTGTTTCCATGCTGGCACTTTCCCCTGCAAAGTCCCAACCCCCAGATTTGGTTGGACTCTTTTTTTGGACGTTGTTTGATTGCCTTTGTCCTATTCAGCTCAGTAAGTGGCAATCCTTCCTCCTCACTCTGACTTCCCCGTTTCAGAAATCTACAGGATATAATCATGGGCAGAATGGTCCTGCAGGAAAAACCCAGGACCTGGATTTGGTTTCGATAGTTTGGAATCTTAGTTCTGCTATTTGCCAATGATATGGCCTCGTAAATAATTCATCCAATTCAACTCAATTCAACAAACATTTATTAAGTGCCTACCAAGTGCCAGGCACCGTGCTAAGCTCTATGGATATAATTAGTCAAAAGAAAGACAGTCCCTGTCCTCCCTTGAGGCTCCTTGGCTTACAGTCTAAAGGGAGAAACAATATCAAAAGGAATCAGGAATCATAATGATGAGGTATAGATTTGGGGTACCCAAATGAAATTAGAGTTTCTGGTGGTCAGGATGTTAAATAAGATCTAGTGGCAGTGCAAGGGTAGGGAGTTCTGAGGATTCCCTTCTAGCGGCGCAAGCAGTTCTCTGTAAAGGAATTTACAGACTCGAAAACCTAGATTGATAAAAAGAAACTTATTATGGGGATCGGAAGTAAGGTTAAAGTCTAGTTAAGGAAATAGGTAAAGAGAGGTTGGCACTGGAAAGAGTATTCCAGTGGGCAGAAGCTCCTTGGGGTGCCAGGCATGGTAGCTGGCATGTTTGGAACCTCTGCAAAGAGAGGATTTTAGTTTGGCTCTTTTTATAATGAGAGATTTAGCTAAAGGGGCCTGTGGATGGAGTCTCAAGTTGGCTCAGATCCGATGGGGGCTGGGACAAGCCCAGATCTCCTATTGGAATCCAAAAGGGGTGCTTTTGACCACAATTTGTGAATCAAAGGTACAGGTTTCCTGAACTGATCATGTATTAGCCAGGAGGGGCTGGGAGTAATCTGCACAAATCAATTTCTTAAAGGATCACAAATCAATTTCTTAAAGGAACCATAATCCGTTTCATTAACCACCTTCAGCCCCATTTTCTTCATATATAAAATGGAATCATTAAAACTCATCCCACCTATCTCACTAGACTCTTGTGAGGCAAGTTCTTTCTAAAACTTTAAGTACTACAAAAATAAGGGTTTTTAATTCCAAATGACCACATTTGTGAATGTGATCTTTCTACTCTCCTCTTCTAAACAGCCCATGCCAGAATGACCCAGCTGAAACAGCTTTTATTATGGGAAGACCTCAGCACATGTCCTGACACTTGTTCACCAGCAGTCCCTTCGGAGTACTCACTAAGGCCCTTGCCAGGGAAGGACCTTGAAGGACCTTGAATACTGAAACTAAAGTAAAGATAATGTTCTTATAATTGAAACTAGATTTCTACATTGGAATGCTTATTGAAGCCATAGTCTTCCTGCCTCGAAACTCAGATGAAATAACCTTACAGTTGGTCGGAATGTATCACATAGAATTTTATTCTGATTATTATTATAGCATAGTATATTATTATTATGTGCATATTGTAATACATGTTCCATATCTAGATAATGAGAAATGGTGGGTATTTTCCAAAAGTGTTTGGCAGATTAAGAGACTACCATAGAGATGGTATATCTTTATTTCAGCAAGATACAAACCTTCAGAATATCCTTAAATTCAAGACAGAGAAATCGAAGCTGGATGCAAAGTAGGTGAGTTTTAATCTGGTTGACTGACTATAACTGAAATACTGATTAGTGTGCCAAGGTCAAACTGAAAGGAGGTCATCATCGCTATGTTTGTAAATGTAGGGTTCTGTCCTTGGTCCTGGCGTAATTAATGCTTTATTTTTTTCCCTAATGATTTAGGAACATAAATAGATGGCCTTATCTGGCTTACTGATGAAGCACAATAGAGAGGGATAGCTTCTAGGTAGCATAATATAGTACAGATGACCCTGAGTTGAGAGCCAGAAGACTTGGAGTATAGTCCTGGTTCTGTTAAAACAAGTAACTCCTCCTTTCTAGGCCTCATCATCTGTAAAATAATGGTAAAAGCTGGCATTTATGTGGCACTCTAGGGCTGCTAGATGGTGTTGTAGCAGATAAAGTGCCAGGCCTAGAGTCGGGAAGATCTAAGTTCAAATGTAGCCTCAGACACTTCCTAGCTCTATGATTCTGGTCAAGTCTCAGTTTTCCTCATCTGTAAAATGAGCTGGAGAAAGCAATGGCAAAATGTTCCAGTATTTCTGCCAAGAAAATCCCAAATGGGGTCACAGAGAGCTGGACTTGACTGAAAACAACTGAATGGCAGCTACAATATAGCACTTGAAGGTTAACAAACCATTTTTTATCATATCAGCCTTTTTCAAGTATCATTATTGTCTTCATTTTAAAGATAAGGAAACTAAGGCTCAAAGTAGTTAAACAGCTTAGTCACTAAAAAAAGCCAGTATTCATACCAGGCTCTCTAACTCCACATTCAGTGCCCTTTGACAAAAAATGCTAATGTGACTTTAGGCTGCATTCATTCTAGTAAAGTGTCCAGAACAAGAGTGATAATAGTCACATTGTGCTCTGTGCTGGTTAGATCACATTTGGGAGATGGTAGCTAATTAGGACTGTCTTAGATTCCTGTTCTTCTTTCACCACTGCCATATACTGGCTGACTGACCCTGGACAAGTAATTTAACCTCTCATTGTTCTCATTAACTTTTTATAAGTTGCACAGAAATTACCAACCTGAATTGGATGAGGAGTTTTTTTGGTGGCTTTTATACATATCAGTGAAATTATAGGTCTAGCTATATGTATATGTACAGAGACATGCAGGTATAATATATATATATATATATATATATATATATATATATCCACACAGTATACATATAATATGCACGGGTGTATATACGTATATTTACATATCAATTGCATATATTACATAAGCATACATATATGCATAATTTATATCTTTTGTTTTTACATTTCCAAAAACATTTAACTGCACTCTCCTACTCGACGAGCCATCCCTTGTAACAGAATAATAAAAGGGGAAAACCAGCAAATCAACAAATCAGTCACGTTGGAAAGAATATGCAGTATTCTATGTTCATAGTTCTCTATCTCTACAAAGCTTTGGCCCAAGCCATTATAATTATACAGAATTCTGTTTTGGGTTTGCTTTGTTTGGGTTTTCAATTATATTGTCGGAGTTATTGTGTATAGTTTCTGTCTTGGTTCAGCTTATTTTACTTAAGATGAATTCATATTGGTCTTCCTATGCTTCTCTGAATTCTTCCTATTTGTCATTTCTTACAGCTTAGAAATATTTCATCATATTTAATCACCACATCTTACTTAGTCATTACCCAATCAATATATGACCTTATACTTTGTTCCGAATTCTTTGTTGCTACACAAAAAGACTGATATAACTCTTTTGGCATATATGGGACTTTTCTTTCTGTTCCTTCTTTTGGGAGTGTGTTCTAAAGCAACAGGACCTCATCAAAGAGTAGAGACATTTAATATCTTTTCAGTTAAAGGAAGGGGAAGAGAGGAAAAAAATGATTTGGTAATTCTTCTTTTAGTGCTATGCTATATGGATGTGTCTCTGATCATGTCCACACAGTCAGGTCAGCGTTTCAGAACATTTAATAGTTCAGATTTGACAAATACTTACTAAATATCTGCTTGTAGAAAGCCCCATACTTAGGATTAGTGGAAATATACAGATTCAATAAAGCATGATTCTGGCCCTTGCTAGTTCTGCCCTCTCGGCTCTTGTGCTCCTGGAGTTCCTGATCTAATAGTAAGAATACTTTTTAGTTTTTAGTCAGGATGTTTGATAGCATTGGTATAGCTTCTGTTGTGGAAACTTCCTTTACTAATGCAACTTAGGAACTCTTCTGTAATGTACAGCCTTGGAGAGGTTAATTGACTTGATTGAGCAATATGTTCTCATGATCACTAAGCTTGGATGTTACAGGGTTAAATATGAATCAAAACTCCCCTCTCTATCTACTACACATTGTCTCTTTCTATAATAATATTCACATCAACTCACTTTAAGTTCAGATTATTTTAAAATTTTAAATTAATTTTAAATTTTAAAATAAAATATTTTAGGTACAACATCTCATTCTATCCTTGTACCAGCCTTGTGAAGTATATGATATAACTATTATCAGCCTCTCCCTTTTACAGATGAGGAAAGTGATGCTTAGAAATGTTAAATGACTTACTCAGACTCATACAGCTACTAAACCTCTGAGGTGGAATTTGAACTCAGCTCTCTCTCAGGTTCAAATTTTAGGTGTAGCAAACTTTGTACTGTACCACACTGCCTCTCTGTGGTGATACATGATAAGTACATGACTTCACAGTTGCATATATATATACATATATATGTATTTATGTATACTTACATATATATATGTATTTATGTATACTTGCATATATATATATATGATCTCATGGATGTGGACTCTCTTTCAATAATGCAGAAAACAACTTTTCCATACCATCTTAACTTGGGCAACTCTTGTGCATGTCCTTTCACAAATTGACACCCTCCATTGACACCCTCCTACTATGATGAGGACTTTCCTCTAAAACTCTTGATATTGTATGGATACCAATCAAAAACAAAAGGGGACACAGCATTCATTCTTCTTTCTCTCTCCATGATTGAGCCATCTTTTTTTTCTGGTTATATGTCACTCTGTTGACATCCCCCTTCCATCTCTCCTATACATTTCTTTGTTTGCTTGTGTTAATGGCCATCATTTGCCTTTTGGGTGGCCTTTACTTTTAATTCTCCATATGCAATAGTGTTTTCTAACTCACAGAAGTCCATAAGAGAGACACAAATGAAGACAGCCAGTAAATTACACTCTTGAAGTCATCGAAGGCTTGGAAGTCAAGATCAGGTTGAATGACTAACTTAGAAAAGAATATATATATTAGCAGCCTATTGTTATGGAATATCACAAATAGAAAATTTTCATTTTCTTTTTTGTTTGTTATAAGGGAGTACTGTGGACTTACCTTTAGAACAGGAGTTCTTAACTTCTTTTGTGTCTCTGGCATTTTGGTGAAGCCTATGGATCCTTTTTCAGAATAATGTAAGTCCATTAAATAAAATAAAAAGGAAACTGATTATAGTGAAATATTTATCAAAATGTTAAAAAAAAATTCCCCCCAAGGGAACTTTCTGAGGGTGAGACAGTCCCTAAGCCCAAGGAAGTACCCGCCCACCTTCCAGAACATGCCCATTCTCAACAGTCCTAGCACTTGATGTCAGAGGGCCAAGACCAAGGTCAAATTCAAGACCCCAGACAAATATTCAAGTTTTTGTTCCCTAAAGGGGAGAAAGGAGGATAAAGACAGGGGCTTCTAGGAGGTACCAGATGGTCAGGTCAGCCTCCCTCAGTAGCTCAGGTTTAGAAGATCAATAGGCTAGGGGCAGATTAATAATCTCCATTACTGAGTATTATAAAACTTACATAGAGACATTTTAGGATCCTTGGGAACCAATTTATCTTTTCCATTTTGTTCTCCTTATCTTATGCTTTTTTGAACATTTTTATATCATCTGTTGGTTCATATTTTTACTAAGTATAACATTTTAAAACCAATTCCTCATGCACATGAGTCATATTTCTGAAACCTTTATTGAAGAGTTTATTTCCTTTCTCAATGATGTTTTCCTGTTATCAGCATGATGGTAGAAGAGGTAGAACCATATTTGAGAGCTCCCTTAGAAGTCTCCTTATGCCAGTGTTCCCCACATTATTTATTCTCCTCTATTGGAAGATGAAACTATAGTCAATTCTTTTTACCAACTCTTCTTAAAACACAGTGTTCTCAGTTGCCTCAAAAAAAAGGCACTAGAGCTCAAATCGAATTCTGTGTTATCAGCCATGCCTTCCAATATGATTTGTGTTAACATATTCTCTTTTATATATGAGAAAGTTAAGAAATGGTGGCAGGACCTTCCTTCCTTCTTTTTTTTTAATGGATAGAATTGGCAGGGACCCCAGAGGCCATCTACTTGAAACCTGGACCGAAAAAGGACTGTCCTCTCCAAAATCCCTAAGAAGCAGTCGTCCAGAGTAAAAGTACCGGGCAGCTTTTTAACTCCTTGGGAGATCTATTTCACTTTGGGATTATTCTCATTTTTACGAAGGTCTTTCTTACATTAAGCAGAAATTTGCCCCTCTTCAAATTCCCCTTTGCTCATGGTTCTAGTCCCTAGGGCTAAACAAAATAAAAGTAATCCCTTTTCCATGTGGCAGTCCTTCAGATACTTGAAGATAGGTCTCAGGTATCTGGAACCTTTCCTTTTTACAAGTAAATGCTATCAATAACTTTAAGTTATCTGTATATGGTATGAACTTAAAGTCCTTCCCCATGTTTGTCACTATGCAGGAGACACTCTCCAGCTTATTCACTTCCTTCTTAAAATGTGATGTCCAGAATTGAATAGAATATTCCATATGTTGTCTGACAAAGGCCCGACATCATCTCCCTAAGTCTTCTTAATGTTGCCTGAGACTGATCTAGCCTTGGACCACTGTGGAACTTGCAATCCACTAAATCTCCAGATAATTTCAAAAGAACTGCCTCCTAGCCACATCTCTCCCCTCTTCTCCTTGGTTAAAGTTCAGTATTTGAGCCAAGGTGGCTAGGTTGGAGCACCAATTGCTATGCTACCAAAATGATTTCTTTTCATTTCCTATCCTCACTTATTTACTTGGTATATATCCTTTTTTATCAACCTCCTTTCCATTGAATTTATAATTTGGCACAAATTGTTGTTTTCAAAGTCACTACATTTTTAATTGTATATTTACTTCACTGAAATATCGATTATAACAAATATATTTGTATCTATTTAGTTTCACTCCATGTTTTTTAATGAATGGGGATTAATTAAGGAGAAAAGTATAGTGCCTTTAAAAATTCATTAAATCCATTTTTCTATAGGAAATCTACTAAAAAATCCCCATAATGCAAGATGTTTGGAAACCAACCAGCAAGTTCAAAGAGCCACTCATATTCAATTCTTTATTATGTATTATTTAAAGAGTACATTCAGCATGTTATTCTGGAATAACTCCTCAATACCAAGCAATGCAACCATTAGGGCAACACAGTTCAGTTCTGCAAAATGCATTGTACCTTTGTAGCATGAGCAAGCCAAGACATACAGAAGGTAGTCATGCATTTTTACGTGAGACATAAATGCCTAAATCTTGATCACTCTTGTTAACTCTAGCTCTTTTTAAACATAGGCATCAGATTACAATTTGGGGATAACTCACCTGCTGACTAGTTTTAGTTCTGAGATGAATTTGAATGAATGACACTGCACTCTAAAAATGCTGAATTTAGCATATTGATTTAACTTATTTAGCTTCATTCACCTTAAAACAGTTCTCAGATGGATTCTTAGCCTATTTATTATGAGCTTATTTAGGCTCAGCTCATGGAAAGTTGACTTATTTTAATCCAATTCCTTTGCCATGATTGGTTATAAAATTAGGGTCAGATGCTATTTAATACAACTGTCTGGTCCATTATTTATAGGAAGCGAGTGCAAGAAATCTACAAACCTCAAAATATCAAATGGCAGCTACAGTTTTTGGCTTCTGCACAACAGTTCTTTCTGTGGTTATACACACATACGTTTCACATGCATAATGAGCTATTTGGGGTCAACCATGAAAATAAAGATAGGAAACACATGACCCAGGAGCATCACTGTAGGACTAAAGGAAATCATGCAGTATAACCAAAGGAATTTCTGTTGATATGACACTAAAACAACCAAAGGATTGGTTCAATTCCATTAAATACCTGGTTTATATAATGGAGGAAGCCAAATACTCTGAGAAAATTGACTAGTTGATGCAGTTATTTTCTTTTTACTACATCCATGGGTCAATTCCTTCAAAAAGCCTATTTTTTCCACTTGGTCATTTGTTGAAAATCACTAGAATCTTCCAGTAGCTCGTTAGAAATATAATTTTAATATAGTCAGGATCTCATACAGCTGCCTGAAAAGTAGAACATTTTGTTTACTTGTCATTCATTTCTCTTTGTCTACATGATGCCAAAATGAATTTAACTGGTTTTTTTCCCCTGATCCTCTGAACTGAGTAGGAGATTTAGTATTATGTTTGCTATGTGAGAGGTAGTAGACAATTAAGTACTGGATTTGGGGTAAGGAAGATCTGGCTTCAAATCCCACTTCTCATTTCAGCTATGTGACCATGGGCAAATTATTTGACTTGAATCTCAAAACTCTCTAAGGCTTACCTATCAAGTTATATAGAGATAGTAATCTCTGCTAGATATACCCTTTCTCATAAAATCACAAATTTCTTGATATGTACATGTATTTGCTATGAGCATTCACATTTGTCCTTTTATAGGTTATAATGATACCCCCACACACACACACACACTCAGAGAGATATCATATAAATGAATAAGAGCGACACAAAAATGTATGTATTTCAAACTCTCTGGGTATTTATTGGCGTGTTGACCTAATTAAAAGTTATTTAATTGACTTTTTGAACTTGTCTGTTTTCTTCTGACTTTTCAGGAGAATGTAGGCATGACCCTAGTTTATTTGGGTAGAGAGCAAGTGAAGACACAGTGAGCTAAGGAAGAAAACAGGTAATATTAAGAAATTTCTCCAAGATATATGCAAATTTTATAAGTCAAATAAAATCTGTATAGCTTTACCATACAAATTTTTACAAAACTGATTTGGACAAGTTTGGGAATTCTTAAAAAGAAAACTTTATCATTACTTCCTTAATCAAATCACTGGACCTTCCAAAAAAGGAAAATTGAGCCATGGATCTTCCTTATTCCATTACTTCTCTGGTCCATGCCATATCTGTTCATGAGTTACCCTCTAACCCACAAAGAAAATAGATTGTATTTATACAGAACCTAGAGAGTCCTTGGAAAGTAAGTTGGATTTCTGTGGGACCCAGAGAGATTTCAAAGCACTTTGATCAAGAAGGGGTTTCTTCACAGAAGTTCTCAGGCCACTAGCAGAGTAGAAGACAGAATCTTGCTGTTTCAGCTAGAGAATTTAAAAGGTAATTTAATCTCCAAGGGAGACAACAAACTCTGCATTTGCAATATCCCTTAACAGATGTAGCAATGGTATGTTGGCTGCTATATCAAGAAGCCTGCTAGGGCTAATTAAAAGGAGGGGAAAAAATGGAGCTTTGAATGAAAAGATGGAGTGGCTCCCCCACATATTTACCATTTACTTGAGAAACCTGTCTTCTCCATGTTTTGAAAAACGATGCAAGCCATAGCTAATGAATGTGTGCTTTATCATTTTGTGAAATCTTTGAAAATGGAACAGAGACTTCGTTAAATCCATACAAATTGCCTAGTATGGTAGGGAATCCTCAAGGAAACATTGAAGCAGGGCAGCTGTGTTTAGGAAAGCTAACTTAGTTAGGAAAGTTGATGTTAAAAGGAGAAAATCAACTTTAAACAATATCATTTGAGTGTGCTCTAGAGGCTAAGATGAGTAGCTTAATGTAGAATATTCTTGCAGTGAAATTATAGGTTAGAAAATCTTAAGACAAAAGTAAGACTCATTTTTGAAACTGAGCAAATCTGAGGAATGATGATGAGGTTACAGAACGCTAACTGTTCAATACCTGTCATCTCCTTCCTTTTCTTGGTCAGGTAGTAGCGTGGCTCTTTCAGCCTATTCAGCCTCTGAACTATCAGCTGATAGTTTCAGCAAAAAGAAAAACAGGTTGTTTGGAAGATCTCATTTTGATCAGTTTGCGGAGATCTGTTGATGGGCAACTTGAAGGAAGACTTTTCTGAAATCACAGGATACTCTCATATCCTTTCTTTGTTTTCTAAAGCTATTGCTACTGCTAATAGTCTTCAAGACATATCAGCAATCATTGTTTTATCATTCTTTTAACCTTTGGACAGGAACTGGACTGCCTGCTTTGGAAAGTAAGTTTGAATTTTAATGAGAACTGTGATTTTTGGAAAATAAATGGAATTTTGCTAGGTAGCACATGTGAATAAGAGGGAGGAGGAATACTCGATTTTCTAGCCAAGTCTCCAATTACCTGGGCAGTAACTTTTAACAAAGTCATAAAGTAAACAGAGAGATGGGTAAAAGATTGCCCTCTGCCCACCGACATTCCCTTTCGGTTCAATTTCTCTGAAGAATGAGGAATTAGGGTAGCAAAAGTACTCTTCACCTTCCCATTGAGCCCCTACTTTTGGAATGACTTTCCCTGCTCTGCAGCTCCTCCTTCATTCTGGGACCTGGCTTTCTGGAACCTAGAAAGGGTCTTCATGGTTCATCTCTTCAAATCCATTCATCATCGATGTGGAATGAACCTGATTTGTGATCTAGGCCAAACCTTTATTTAGGCAGGTTTTCTTAAAATGACAAATGAACAGTTTTGATGGCAATGACACAAAAATAGCAGCAACTTATTCAGAGAATGACTTTTTACTTTGTATTCTGTTACAACCAGCTTAAAATCTATATCTAAACCTAATTAGACATGGGAAAATATGGGGGGCAGTGAGAATTCAGAAAATAATTCAATATCTTGATACATCTCTGATCTCATTAGTGTTGGTTTATATCACAATTCCTTCGACCTTTTCCATCTTTTTCAATTCTTGTATAGATTTTGCTGTCAATATTTCCTAGTAGATTTGCCCAATATACCACTCAAAATAGCTCTTTATAAAAAGTTATTAATGGGCACCATTGTGGCAAGTACACCATGCACTTGTTCTGCCTTACATCTGCTACATGATTCACTCATTTCCTTCTCTGGTCACATATCTCATACCCATATACATACATTTTCCATTTTAAGGATAATGTCTTTTTCATCACTTCTTCTTGTATATAGTCAACATTAGTAATATGCTACTGCTTCTGTATACCCACCAAATAGTTTTCCATTGCCTTGCAGGAAGTACTTATCCAAACTAGATTTCCAGTAAATTCTACAAGCACACATTTGTAATTCATGCCTAAATCACTCAAAGATATATCTACATACCTCTCATTTACTTAAACAATGCTTGTGATGAATTATAGATTGTCTACAAAATGCCTGAACCCACTTTTAAAAAAATAAGAAATCTGAATTTCTTCCAAAATACATGGAATTCAGATCTCAAAAAGCCCAAATTTGACCCCAAATTTGGAAACAGAGTTTGAGTGTTCTCTGAATTTGCAATCCCATCAGGATGACTGTTAATGGAGATGTCCAAAGTTTAGTTGATAAATTATTCAGTTTGCCACCGGTCTTGTCTTTGGCAACATACTTTTAAAATAACGAATGTTTTGCAGTCCTTAAGAATATACCTTTGGGAAACAAAGGAAAAATTACTTTGTATGGAGAGCTTTCTTGATTTTCAAAATTATTTTTGAAGTTGAGGTAAATTGCCCATATACTTCTTTATTCCTGTCTCTCTTCCACGGTTCATCTTCATTTGTTTGTCTAACTCTATGTCTTGAAGAATGCTCTCCTCTTTGTGACTATATAATTGCATGTGGTGAGGAGAGATAGGAATATTTGGGGATGCATTTACTTTCAGTATGTTAAGCTTCAATCACCCAATGGCAGCAAGAATAACAAAAAGAATATGTTGATGGATTTAGTGCTTTTCATCCAGTGATCTCAAAGTGTTTTCCAAGTTCCATCTGGAAATATAACTCTTATATGGCAACAGTTCCATAGAGAACAGTCAGCTGTTAATTAATTAATAGGTCTTGTGCAGAGAAGGGGAGATAGGTCCTGGAATGAAACTTGTTGTTTAGATTCATTCCAAATCTGGTTTTAACTGATCCTAAAAAAACAAGACTGGGAATTTATCTATGTGTATTCCTTTAAGGTTTCTCTTTAAACTTTAGTACTAAGCATTCATCTGGGTTTCATTAAAACCAGAAAAACTTAGCATAACTGTTCCAGCCAGAGGACTCAGGAGTGCTCTTTCTGGACCTCTTTGCTCATCAGGTTGTCAATCAAGTACCTATCCTTAGATATTATGCAGGGAACTGCTCCCAGCCAACCACTATTTCCACTCCAACTTCTCCGTTTCCTTGAAAAGCCCATGTATATTCTGCCCAGACTTCAAGCACAGAAATGGTTTGGTATTATGGATACCCTCCAGAGGTTGTCATTTGTCCTTCATTCTCGAAGAGGACCATGAGGTGGTGCCATGACATGCAAGTGAGTTGGATTGAAGTGAGGCAATGCTAAAAGATGCTGGAATGGTTTGCCATTTTCTTCTCCAGATCATTTTACAGATAAAGAAATGGAGGCAAACAATGTTAAGTGACTTGCCAGGGTCATACAGCTAGTAAGTGTCTAAGGATGCATTTGAACTTAGATCCTCCTATCTAATTTAGATGCCCTGCATGCTGTCCCTCTAGTTACATGGAGGGGAAGCAATGAAACCCTCATTCTACCCATTAATTGGCCACTTCAGAGAACAGCCAAGTCCTCTCTGACTCTCAGAGAGCCAGCTGGTCACCTCTTTTGGAAATGACTCCAGTTACCTTACTGTTCTAGGTGGCTTATCTGCATCTCAAAATCAATATATCCGATATAGAACTCATTCTCTTTTCTCCAAACTTCTCCTTCTTCACTCTCCCCGCACTATTATGAACATCACTCTTGCTGTCCTTGTCATCAGCCAAGTTCATAATTTTGTCATCCTCAACTCCCCACCCTCCCCACATATCCGTTCAGCTGCAAATGTTGTCATTTCTACCTCTTGGATCTCTCTTGCATACAACTTCTTTTCTCTGACTACTCTGCCACCCCTCTAGTTTTATTTTATTCATTTATTTGTTTATTTATCCATTTCCCCTGAACTTTGAAACCCATCCTTCATCCAGCTGCCAAAGTGATTTTCCTAAAGCACGGGGTTCATCATGTTAGTCCCTGACTCAAGAAGCTGTAATTGCAGGATGAAAAATTAACTCCTCTCTTTGGCATTGTCACAAACTGGCCCAAGCCAACCTTTCTAGTCATATTCCACATTGTTTCCCTTTATAATCTATGTTCCACCTAGGTAATGAGATGGATTGTAGTTGAGGAGACCTACATTGAAATGTGACCTCAAACACTTAACGAGCTGTGTGACTATAGGCAAATTACTTGACCTCTCTCTTACTGTTTCTTTATCTGTAACAATAGTACCAGTAGGGCCTACCTCCTGAAATGAGAGGATCAATTGAGATATTTACAAAATGCTTCACACAGTGGGACAGCAGTTGTTCACCTTTTAGAAGCAGCAAGGCAGAATAGTCAACTGTAATTGGGAATCATAATCAAATGAACTAATATCTGTAAAGTTGCTTAGCACAATGCCTAGCAAGACTATTCCCTTAATAAGTGCTAGTGACTCCCTTCTGGTGAAGCTTAGGGATCCACATCCCAGAATAATGTTTTTTCAATGAATGAAACAAAGTACATAGGATTGCAAAGGAAATTAATTTGTTGAAATGTAGTTATCAAAATATTAGGGGGGGAAAATTCCCAAAGGCTAGAGCCCCTTATTGAAAGGTATTTATGTATAACTTCTGATCCTTCATGTAAATAGGCTCTCCTCTTTATGGATACTTGTACTTGCCTACAGGTAGCTTGAGAGACATCCAAATCAGTTCGGCACCTATTCTTTCCGCTCTTCTGCCCACACTGAAGCAGAGATGTGTCTTCCATCTCTCTAAAGGGATCTTTCCCAACTCTTCCCACACCTGTGTTAAGCATGCAGACGAGGAGCAGCCGTTGTCAGACCTCATTTTATCAGGAGAAATAAAATAAATGGGAATGTGGTGAGCAGTCATGGTGGGGGTGAGGGGGAAGAGTTAGATTCGAGTGGATAACTTCTCGTTTTAACTCATCTCTCTTGCCTGAAAGGAGGAGAGACAGAACTCAGATGAGTTGGGCAGATAATGGGAGGGGGAAGGGAAGACAGATCTCTGATTTGGAGAGAAGATAGGAGGCAAAAGAGATTTCTGGGCTCTCAGTGCATGCATTATCTCACCACTGTCATGCTGAGTTCTTGGCAATCCCTTTGGCACCTCATAAGTCCAATTGTTCTGTCTTGCCACAATGGCCCATTATAGTCCCAGGGCCCAGGAAGTTGAAGAAGGAGAGGGGTAGCCCATGCCGAGGCAAGACCCTCAGATAACCTAACCGAGCCCAACATTTCTTCATGACAAAGAGAGAAGGTGAATTTTTCCCAGAAGCCTCCAAGGCTAAGTTCAAAGATATCCCTAGCATACTGAAAGCTGGGATAGTCTGCCTAACTATCCTGTTTTTGTAGCAGTACTAACAGCCAGGTGTTACAAGAGGAAGGAGAGAAAGGAAGCAGAAGGTTCGGGTGATGGGGGCATCTATGGGAAGGGAAGTTTTTGGCCAAAGAAATATGAAATCTGGGGATATTTATGAAGGAAAAAAACAAAACCTTTCGTCCAAGGAGAAGTTATATACTTTAGAGAGAGCCAGATGTCCTGTTCTGAGATCTGTTTTTCAAAAGCACAGAGGAAGCTGGAAGAGACTAATAATTTTTTTTGTACTAAATGATTTTTGATTCTATTAAGATTAATGAAAAAAGTTAAAACTTTTAAAGCTCAATGTCTTCAAAGAGCCCTGTCGGGAATCTTTCAGAAAGGGATTCTTTTCCCACCACACTTTTCTGCCCTGCATGTAGAATTGCTCTTCTTGAAAGATATAATATTGACAGGATAACAAATGAGTTTCTGTGACAGAATGGGAGGTCAGTGTGACATTTCCCTAAGTATTATGGCTCTTGTATATGCTAACTTTTGTCAGTCAACAAAAATTCATTAAGTGCCTACTAAGTGGCAGGCAATTGTGCCAAGTGCTGGAGTTACAAAGAAGGGCAAAAATTTTTTCCTGCTCTCACGGTGATTGCAGTCTAAGGCAAGAGACAACACACAGCTATGTATAAACAAGGTACAAACAGGATAACTAGGAGCCAATCTCAGATTAAGGAGGCCTGGGCAAACCTTCTTGCAGAAGGTGGGACTTAGCTAAGATTTGAAGGAAGCCAGAAAAGCCATGAGGTAGAGGTGAGGAAGGTGAAGAGGTGTTCAAGACACGGGGATCAATTTATTTTTAAAAAGACATGGAGATCAATTTATTTAAAAAGAGACATGAGGATCAATTTATTTAAAAAAAAAGACATGGGTATCAGCCAAAGAAAATGCCTAGGACTTGAGTGTGAGTTATCATTTGTGTGGAATGGCAAGGAGGCCAGTGTCACTGCATTGCAGATAATAGGAAGTGGAGAAAAGGAAAGAATAAGTATAAGAAGATTTGAAAGATAGGAAGAAGCCTGGTTACAAACTAAACAGAATTGTTAGTTGATCCTAGAAGTAATAGGGAGAGATCAATGGAGGTAGGTATAAGACTAGAGGTCAGGTGATAGGTCTGGACAAACCAATGACAATATCATTACTCCTCTCAATCTATGCTATCATTAATGCAGGTAGTCCCTTGACGAAGCAAATCATGAGCCAACCATGGCTGCCAATACTGGGTGACATTAGGCCAGTATGCTGGCGGGAGGGCTCTCCCTTATACTTTCCCAACATCATGGGGGTAATAGTGGAACTCTTGGTTTATCTCTTGACTGTCTCTCACTCTTACTAAGTGAAATCTTACTTGTCTTTTTAACACACTTTTCTCTTTCATGATGATTTCATTTCCTCTTGTCCTGCATAATTCCTCACTGGTAATATATGTCTACCATACTCCTCTCTGTTAGCCTTTGGGTGATCTTCAACTTTGTCTTCAGAGGGAGTGGTATCTAGTATTGCATGTTCTGCAGCCATATCTCACTGAAAGAATTTTGGTGTTAAGAAAATCAGATTTTGTTGCAGATAAAACTTTGAACTCATTAAAAGTACTGTATTATTGCTCAGAGGCAAGAGAGTCTGTTTTTTGCCCTGTGTTCTTTTTTGGGCCCAGGTTACTGAATATTTTAGATCCAGATAGAGATATTTATCGACAGGCAAGTTCTATTAGTTGTCCATTTGATTGCATATGATAGTCAATAAGTATTAGTTCACTTGGTTTTTGCTCTGTGGATATTCATGTCTAACTCTTTTGAATGCTTATAAATTTCATTTTGGAGCCTTTCCAGTATTCTAGGGCTTGTAGAGGGCTGCAAATAGGAACTTCTGGAGGACCTTAATATCTACATTTGGATCTTTGCTGTGCCTCTTTTGGGCCAGTTGTAAATACTGATGGTGAGCGTCCCATTTTTATACCTTACTTGCTTTTGATAATCAGATTAATGTTATATCTTATGACATCTTTCAAAGAATAACATAGAATAACATATAATATATGCTCGGATACTATCTTGTGTGTCTTTCAAGCAATATTTAACTCTACTAAATTAAAAACATTTTTTAAAAAGTAAACAATAAAAGCTCAGTTGGATCTTGAATTCCTTATACCTTTCAGTACATTATATGATTGTAAACATGTACCCTTCTGTGAAATATTCATAATAATGATGTTTTTGGTTCAGTCATTTTAATCACATCCAGTTTTTGAGGATCCTGTTTGAAGTAATCTTGGTAAAGATAGAGTGGTTTGCTATTTCCTTCTCCAGATCATTTTACAGGTGAGAAGACTGAGGGTCACATAGCTAGTAAGTCTCTGAGATCAGATTTGAAGACATGGAGATAAATCTTCCTGACTCCAGACCCAGCCCTCTATGTACTATGCCATCTAGCTGCACCATCATCACCTTCCTCCTACTCCTTGTCATAACAATTAATATTTCTACAAGTTTGGAAAATTCTCTAAGCATATTATTTCATTTCATTCTTAGCATTGATTCCTCAGACCTAAGTGCTATCATTATCCCAATTTTACAGGTGAGGAAACTGAGATTGAAAGTGATGTATATTATTAGTATTAACAATAGTGCTAGTATTGGTGATATTTACAGTCAAAACTGTATTGGGAATACTAGTGGAGGAAGCATTAATATTTTTGAAAGAGCTAGCAAGGCCAGCAGCTTGAATTTCTCTATATATTTCTCCCTAGGGGGAAAAAAAAAACGTTGTTGGTGCATGTACTATAAGCACTAGCCAACATAATAGGATGAACTTTACAATAGTAATCCGAATAGTTATTATTTTGAGTTCTAGTGACTTGTCCTAGGGAAATAAGACATTGCTCTCTCACTTTCTATTGTAGAAATTTGTCATCCTGGGGATACCAGTGCTGTTTCTTATAGACATAGAACTCTTCTATATATGCAGTCTACTTTAAATCACTGTATTACATCTAGTTTTCTATATGTAATTCATTTGTGTATACACAAACATATCTGTATGTGTGTATTGAGTTCTAAATTTTACTTTCGAAGCTGTCTTACTTTTCTGTTTCCCTCTGAACATATTTCTTTTCTGTTCTGTACATTTAAAAATGTTTCCATTAATTTTGTTCCATCCCCCTTCCATGAAACACAATCCTTATAACAAATCAGAACAGTCAAGCAAAATCAATTTATATATTTCTCATGTCTAAAATATGTGTCTCATCCTGTGTGCTTTATTATCAGTTCTCTGGAAATATGTGTGGTTGGTCAACGCATTGTTCAGTGTTCTTGATAATTAACACTTAAATATCTTGTAAAGCTGTTTTTCTTTATAACGTTGTTACTTTTTAAAATTGATCTCCTAGTTCTGCTTCCTTACCATATTTCATACAAGTTTTCCTAGGTTTCTCTGGAATTGTCGTATTTGTCATTTCTTATGTGATATTCCATTGCATTCATATACCATGATTTGTACAGTCATTCCTCACTCGATGGGCATCCCTTTGTTTCCAGTTTATGTTACAACAAAAAGAGCTACTGTGAATATTTTTGCCCATGTATGACTTTTTTCTCTTTTGTAACTTCTTGTCTATATAAAACTAGAAGGGACAAAACTGGATGAATGAGGATGAATAGTTGGACAACTCTGGAGGCATATTCCCAAGTTATTTTCCTGAATAACTAGATAATTTCATAGTTGTCCCAATAATACTCCAGTTTGCCTCTTTCCCTCCTCTGACACTGATCAATTTTCCATTTTTGTTCTGTTTGTCCGTCTGATAAGTGTGAGGTAGAAGCTCGGATTTGTTTTTAATTTGTATTTCTCTAATTAATAGAAATTTGAAGAATTGTTTTCACATGGATGTTAATCACTTCCTCTGACAAATTCCTGCTCATATTCTTTGACCATTTATCTGTTGAAGAATGGCTATCGATTTTACATATTTGAAACAATCCCTTATTGTCTTGAACATCCAATCTTTATCAATGAAAATTTCTGAAAATGTTTTTCTACTTAACTGTTTCCTTTATGATTTTAACAACATTGATCTTGTTTGTACATAGCTTTTCAATTTGATGTAATCAAAATTTTTCATGTTTCCTTCTCCGTTTCTCTCGATTCATTGTCTGGTTATGGGTTTCTCCCTATCCATAGTTTGGAAAGCTATTTTGTTCCCCTGCCCCTCTAATTTGTTTCTATTGTGTGATATTTTATTTCTGTGTTATATCTAGAGTTTTTTTGGTCTAGATCTCATTTCTGTAAGAATACTTCCCAGTTTTGCCAGTACATTTTTAAAAATGCATTTTGTAAGTATCTTTGTTTTTATATCAAAAGGTATAAACCTAGATTTTCCATTTCCCTTCCCCACTATCAGAGAGCCATTACTCTTTTATTATTATTAATTTCAGAATCTGCCTCAAGCATATTTTTTAATGTTTAATAATAGCTTTTTATTTTTGAAGTACATGCCAAGATAGTTTTCAACATTCACCCTTGCAAAACCTTGTTCCAGATTTTTCTCCCTCCCTTCCCCCTACTCTTTTCCTCAAGATGGCAAGTAATCCAAGATAGGTTAAACATGTGTAGTTCTTCTAAACATATTTCCACATTTATCAGAGCCATTACTTATAAGAAAAAAATAAGCAAGAAAAAAAAATTAAAAGGAAAAACAGCTGGTCAAAATTGCCTCCAAAACAGGAAAAAAATCCATCATTATATACAGTGCTTCACCCTCTGCTAACAAGTGCAGGATTATATTTTCCTATCTCATCTTTGGGGTTATATTTGGTTTTTTTTTTTTTAATAATTTCAAAGCATTCATCTTCAGTTCCTTTCTGGCGATTATCTGGTGTGTACCCATTCTATATGATGCTTACTTTTGGCCTGAGATAGTTTTCATGATACTAAAAAAGCCTTTATTTTGCCTATACTTTGTAGAATATTTTGTTGTTTAGCACAACTTAGTGTTACATTTCATCATAAGCTTTTTTCAGTATCATTTGCTGTAATCATGTATTTGGTTTGGGATGCATTTGTTTTTAATATGATTGATTCTTTTGATTGTTTTTTGTAATGTTGTGCCATTCTGTCATACCCAATATAATCGCAATTAATCACAATGAATGACTTCTTGGATGAATTTCTGTAGTCTGTTTGACAGGCTTTTCTTTAAAATTGTTCAACAGATATCACATTGATATTACTGCTCCATAGTTCTCTGTTTTATAGCTCCCAGGTTTTGGTATTAGGACAATATTTTCAGACAAAAGAAGTCTAGGAGATTGAATATGTTCTCACTTTTGGTAATAATTTCTGTTGTATTGGTATTAATTGTCCTTTTAAATTTTGACAGAATTGTTTTATAAATCCATTGAGATGTTGTAAATCTAGGAGATTTTTTCCTTTGGCTATTCTGTTATGACTAAACCTGGTTTTTGGGTTTTTGTTTTTTATACAACTGGATTATTTAAGATCTCTATTTCATCATCTTTTAGTTTGGGTATTTTATGCTTTTGGAAAGACTCTTCTGTCCTCAAATTTTTTTTTGGCATATAACTTTGCAGAATAGATTCTTATAGTTCTTTGTGTGATTGTTAGAATGACATCAGCACTTAATAGCATAAAAACTATTAATAGTGTGACTGGTATTATCATTGTAGGAGTAGTACCTACATCAGGAATACTAGTATTTGTAAGTCATCATCTTTGCAAGATTATTTTAAGCAATTCTTAATATTTGTAAAAGTAGAGCCCCTTTTCTACTACTACCATCTTTACCAGCAATGATCTTTTTAGAACTCTATAACTGTATAAAGTAGGGTGACTCACTGAATTGCTCTCATTTGTACAAGAAAGAACACTTTATCCAATTTTCTGCCTCTACAAGGTAAGGCCCCTTTCTGCCCTGAAACCATCTGGAGAGAAGGTCATCCTAGATTTCAAAGGGCAATAGCCATTTAGAATATAAACTCATTTGTAAAATTTCATGGAGGAGATTGATGGAGGATTATAAGTAGTATCACCTAATAAAACAGTATGAAATAGCAAAGGTAAAACCAGTTTAAAGACAGCTTGGCTAGGGTTCCGACTAAGCAAAGTCATGCCACGGGCAAACCGGAAGGACAAGAGACAAAAAAAAAAAAAGAGAGAGATAAAGATCTATTAAGATATTTATAATCTTCGAGCCAATATACCATGCTACTCCTCTAGTAATATTATTACTAAAAACCACACTAATGCTGGCTAATACTGAGATTTCTCTAATAGAACAGAATAATAATAGGAATATTGTTACAATGAATGTTCTTACTATCAGGGTTACTACTAATTCTAATGCTGCTCAAATGCTGCTGACACAAACACTGTATCTACTGATACTGAAACTGTTAGTGCCACTGTAGATGCTACTATTGATACCTTTACTAATATAAAATGACTACATTATGCATGATATACATAATCTGATGTACGGATTTGTATATATATATATATATATATATGTAATATATATATTATTTGTGCTAAATAATAACTTAGCACAACAATAAGTACATGGTAGATATTCAATAAATATTTCTTTTTTGACTAATTGGGGTTGAGTTATAGCACTGACCTTGTTTATCCAGGAAAAGCTTTCTGTCCACTTGTAGATTTAAAGCTAATTTTAAATATCATGTGTATTAAAAGTGGGGAGGGGTGTTCGTTGTAATAGCATATAAGAAGTTGCAGAAGGAAACATATAATGAAAAATGGAGGAACTAGTTACGGCAAGAGTAAGAGTTAACAAAAGGCAGACCGAGATTCTCACTGGTACCCATGAAATGGTAAATGAATTAAATCCCATTGGGTAAATTCTTGATGAGGGATGTATGAGACAACATGAACTCAGAATAGCCCAGAATAAAAAGACCTAGATGAGCCGTAATCTGCACCATTGGAGAATGTACCCCATATTGATGAGGTCCCAGATTCGTTGAAATATTGAATTATGTTAATGACATATTTTTACTGGGCCAGACTTGAGCCATCATCTACTATTCCATCACTAGTGGACGGTGTCAGAAGATTTTAATGCTTCAATTTTCTGTTATAAAATGTTTACATTCTAAGTCATATCTAACTCATATATATTTTGTTAGCAGGGCTGGAGCCCTACAGATAAGCTGTTTATTCCCCAAGATCAAGTTATTTCCTTGGGAATTTAACATGGGAATGCCTACTCAGCAGGTGCTGCAGAGTTTGTCCCCTTCCTCTGAAAGCTAGAAGATTTCAGTGAGCACTCTCTTTGGAACAAAATTGGAGGCTTCCATTTTCTGAGGTGTTGTTTACACTACTTTTTACTTTCTTCAGATTCATGGACTCTATCTAACCCCGACTCTAACCCGACTCTTCTTCCCTTTAAGAGTGGCCTTTACATCAGCCTTTACATACAGGGGAGAAAATAGAACAGCCCTTCATGGGATCCAAGATTTCAAGCTAGAAGGACCCGTGGAGGTCAGTTGGTCCAAGGCTTTCCTTTTACAGAGAAAGACCCTGGGGCCAGAGATTCTAAGTGATTTGTTCAAAGTCACACAGGAGCCTAGCTGGAGTATTTTCACTAGAAGCAGATCTGGAAGCAGCAGCTGTTTCTCTATCCCACATTGTTTTTCCTCTTGAATATAAATGCACAGGGAAGCTATGGTGAAATGAAAAGTTTTAGCCTCAGAGGATATTAGGTCTTTTCTTAGGCTAATTCTGAGAGTCTCTATGCCTCAATGTGAAATAAAGGGACTAGAACTATGTGACCTCCGAGGTCCCTTGCAGCTCTAGATCTTTTGAGAATTCTAATAGCTTTTTTTCCCTATGCTCTTCAGTGTTTTAATTTTATTTTTAATTTTTTATAACTATAGCTTTTGATTTTTCAAAATACATGCAAAGATACTTCTCAACATTCACTCCTGCAAAACTTCTGGGATTGCAAATTTTTCTCCTCCCCTCTCCCCTAGACGGCAAGTAATCCAATATAGGTTAAACATGTGCTATTCTTCTAAACATGTTTCCACATTTATCATGCTGCACAAGAAAAATCACATCAAAAGGGGGAAAATGAGAAAGAAAAAAAAAACAAGTAAAAAAACAACAGCAACAAAAAAGGTGAAAATACTCTGTTGTGCTCCACATTTAGTCCCAACTGTCCTCTCTCTGGATGTGGCCGGCTCTCTCCATCACAAGTTCTAATAGCTTTCAATAACTGAAGGTAACTGAGTTTTTCAGTAACTTTTTTCTTTATGAAGAAGATAAACAATAACCCCTCTCTTGTCTGTGACTTTCATAGTTTTTTGAGTGGTTCCAGATCCTATTAGATTGAACCAATTTGATGGGAAATGATTTCATTTGACCCTCCCAACAACCCTTTGAGACAGGAAGGGCAGGTTTTATTATCTTCCTTTTGGAGATGAAGAAACTGAGATTCCCAGAAGTTTACAGAGGTAGCAAGTAGTAGATCCCAGGCTTGAAGTTGGAGCTTCTGTTTCTAAGTTAGGCTCTTTCCATTACTTGATGCTGAAGCCTCAGGGTTTTAGCTGTGATTTCTCAGGGTATCTAAGGATCAAAATAGTTCCTGATAAAAATGGACTTTTCTATAGCTTGAGTCATCACTCTTTGAATTTCAAGGAGGCACATACAAGCATTTACATGCTGGCTAAGAAACATATTGTTAAATCCACAAGACCAATTCAGTCAGTCATGTTCTTTTAATGGCTTTTCATCTACATCAATGCTTTCTGGTGAGCTTTGCCAGGTGTCCAGCAAATGCAACCTTTCACACTGCCCTTGTTCTACAAGGCAAGCTATTAAACACATTGACTTTCTAAAGTGCCATTATCCCCAAGGTACAAACTGTACCTGGCCATTAAAGAGGTTGTTAGCTTTGGCAGAAGGGGCAGGTGCTACTGGAAGTAGGAGATTAGCCTTCCAATCTAAAGGGAGGAGGGGAAGGAACCGAGAAATTGTCCAAAGCCAGCCTAGCCACCCTGGAGAACGTACTCTAAAGAGATTGGCAAGTGGCTCTTTTGGTCACAATGGGGATGTTGATTGTACTGTTAGCCAGTCACAAAAGCAGTCCAGGGAATTGTGTGGAGTAGGAAGCCGTTCATAAAGAACTATGCAATTGCTGCCTCACCAGGCCGGAAACAGCTGGTTTGCTGCTGAGACTACTTAGAATAAGCTAGTGCTAAAATAGAGCCCCCCCTTAGATGGAGACAGAAGAGAGATTTTTCATTTGATCTTTATTTGAATGACAAATTGCTACTACCAGATTTTACTTTAGTCTCCAGAGGGGTAGACGCCAATCAAACATTGTACAGCCACTCTAAAGTTTTATTGTATTATAGGACAAAAAGCTCAGAAATTGCAGTAACAAAAGGGCTTAAAAATATTTGGTTTGATTTTTTTCACAATTAATAAGCACTTATTTTCCTACTTTACCCCTTGGGTTCATCACCTCTCAGTCAGGAGGCGGGTAATATATCCATTATCACTGGTCCTCTAGAGTTATAGTTGGTCAAAACATTCAGAAATCTTTCAAAGTTGCTTGTATTTACAATGCTATTGTGATCATAGAAATTGTTTTCTGAATTCTGCTCTCTTTGTTCCCCTTAAGTTTATACAGATTGTCCCAGGTTTCTTTCATATTTTTTATTTTCTCATTCTTCAGAGCATATTTATATTCGCATAATGCTTTTAATAATTTTTAATAATAAAATAAAATTAGTTAATAAATTAATTAATAATTTTAATAATAAAATAAATAAAAATAAAATTTTTAATAATTTGTTTAACCATCCCCTAACTGATCGGCTTTGCCTAAGTTTCCAGTTCTTTGCTACTGAAAAAGAACTGCTCTCATTTTTGTTCACATGGATCTACTTCCTCTTTCTTTGATCTCTTTAAAGTAGAGGACTGGTGGTGGTATTGGTGGACTAAAGGTCAAACAGCAATTCAGCTCTCTACCAGAAAGCATGAATGTGCCCATTTTCCCACAGCCCTTCAACAATTATTTTTTCCCTTTTTTCAAAATCTTTACCAATTTGATGGATTTGAGGCAGAACCTCAGAATTGCTTTCATTTGTATTTCTTGAATGATTAGCGAGTTAAGGCTTTTTATATGGTTATTAACTGTGGATTTCTTCTTTTAAAAACTACCTCTTTATATCCTTTAACCATATACATATTGGAGAACCCCTCTTATTCTTATCAATTTCATTTCCTTTCTTATGTATCTTGGAAGTGAATCTTTTATAGCAGAAATTTGCTGCAAAGATTTCTACTCAGAAACATTGGATTCATTTTAATTTTATGTGATCAGAATGGGCCATTGGATCGTCTGTGATCTCCTGCATTTCTTGTTTGATTACAATTTTTTCTATTCTCTAGAGATCTGAAAGGTAATTTCTTGCCACTCCTCCAATTTCTTTATGATTTTACCTCTCAATCATGGATTCGGGTAGAACTTGCCTTGATATATGGTGTTATAGTGTTCCATACGTTCCTTACTTTCCCATGTAAGTGCCCTTTTTATCCTAGTCTGCCATGGCAGAAATTTTCTTTTTACTTTATCCTTTAAAGCCTGATTCTAATATTCCCTTCTCCTTGAAGGTTTCCCCTAATCCCCTTCCTGATAATGACCCTTCTCCCCATAGCTCTCATTTAATACTTACTTTGTAATAAAATGGTCTTGTTATACATTACTTTATAGTCTAGATATTTGTGCCACATATCTAACCAGCCTGAGCTTGTATCAGGTTGCATGAGATTCTCCTAATTGATGGAGAGAATCCTAACAACCATGCTTCATGCCCATATGTGGGACTGAGTTGGTACAAGAACTTTTCAGAGGGGAGACATTTTTCAGTGCTTCTTTGAGAGAGAAAATACTCGTGGTTCCAAATTCTCTTTAAATAAACTCCCAGAAGGAGAAAAGGAAAGACTCTTTTGTAGATATGTAGGAGAAGCCATATCCACAGAATATCTCTGATTTCCAGCTCGCCTCCCTAGAGACTTTGGGGAATTTCCCCTTGGGTGCGATTGAGACCTTTTTCTTGATTGAGGTCTCATCTTAGTTCCATCTCAAGAGCTGAATCTTTGTGTACTTTTTCATATATTCTAAACTAAATGAGCTGACTTCTGTTTGCTATTTACTTGGATAGAAAAGTTTACTTATTAACCATTTGTGAGTATGTTTGGATTTTTTGGTAGCTAATATTTGGAGGAAAGGAGCCAAACTAGGGAGTGCAAGACAGGGATGTCGAACACAAATAGTCGAAAAAGGGGCCACTAAACTATACTTGCGGACCCCTGGAGGCTGCATATTAGAAAATCACATATTAATATTGTCTGTTTTGTTGTATTTTCATTCGGCTAAATATTTCCCAATTATATGTTAATCTCAGTGCTATCTTTGTCTTAGATCTCTGGTATAAGCTTTTAAAGGACAGTGTCCTGGGAAGCTAGTAAGTAATCTTTAATCCCAAACCCCAGCAATATTAAATGGCCTATTATATATTTATATGCACTATAGAATTCTATTCTGTTAACTCCTTTCTCAGAAGAGAATAGAGCTGGCAACCTTGGGATCCTTTCCCTGTTCCCTACAAGGTAGAAATTGCAGTGTCCCTTAGAGGTGGGTGGGTAAGATTCCAGAGATATCAAGCAATGTTTCCCACAGTGATATTGAAACATCCTATATGGAAATAGGAATATTACATGGGCAGCACATATAACCTTACCCAGAGGAGGAAATTCAGGCTTCCCCAAGTCTGCCTTGGGCATATCCCTAGGAAATTGCCTGAAATCACATTGGTTTTAGGAACCAGAGTCAAGAAGTCACCCCAGGTATTCTGCTCTCTTTTTTTTAGCACTTCAACTACCTCATTTTCATATTTTCATTACCCAGTTAAGACCGTTAGTTCTTTTCACTTTGGGGTCTACCCAACATCCAGAACATCAAAGGGACAAAGGTACTTCAAGTACTACATAACTACCACTGCCTGGGAATCTTAAGAGCTTGACATTAAGTTATATTCATCAATTTTATTTTAAATGTTTTCTCATTTAGGGAGGGAGGGGGTCTGATCACTGTCTATCGCTATGTGTTCTCCCACATTGAGATTTAGTAAATTCTTTTTTATTTCATAGTTTTCTTGTCTTTGGGGTCCTTTTCCCCAGGTTGCAATTCTTAGTAGAAAAAAATTTTGAAATGCCATCCTCGGGCAGAGAAACCCACCTTAGAAAGAAAATGTTCAGAGAGTGGATTTCAGTGTTATCTCCTGATTGCAAGTGGGTAAAATAATGTGTGTGTGTGTGATTTTGACTTTATATATGGGAAGAAAGTGAATCACCTGATAAGAGTCAGCTTTGGAATGCAGCAATAGCATTATTATTTTTTTTTTTATTTATGCACTTTCTTCTAAGGGGCAGAATGCAGTCTGGCATTTCTCGGGCTTTATTATCTCACACACTGTGAAGTGGAAGTTTTATTTCGTTAAACCTCACAAAGCTCTTTTGAGCAAAGGAGATCTGAATGTCATTATCCTCTTTTCATAGATGAGGAATCAAGGCAGGTTAAATGGCATTCCCCACAGCACATAGAAAGTCAGGATTAGAACCCAGATGAAGAAGAGAGGGGAACAGGATGGTATCGAAAAGAATAAGAGGAAGGGCAGCAGAGCAGAGGGGGAGGATGGTCAGAAAGAAGTTTGTTTAAACCAGTAGGAGTTATCAACTCTTGAGGCTCCCTTACCTAGCCCCGGATGGGAAGGTCTCAAGTCAAATATATTGAAAATGGCTCCTCTCTACATGCCTTCTAATTGTCTAATTACTGTCTGGGATAGTTTCGGCACCAATCTTTCTTCTGCTTTCTTGTACTTCTATGAAACCAGTGACTTTAACCCCACACTTTAATTTAAAATATAGAAAGATACTTGTTTCCAAGGAGGGGGGTGCTTAGGAGAGATGATGGCTTTATTAAAACAACTTCTTCCTTAAATGTTCCAAACTGCTTCACAGGGATTCTCAGAGAGGATGGAAGTCATCCTCAGATCAAATTTGGCTTAAGCAATATGAACAGTCAGGGGGTTCATTCAAATTTTGCTGAAACCCAACATTAGTTTCAGAACTCAGCTTTCTTGCCAGGTTGGACACTTCACATCTCACTTCTTGAATCTCAACCTAATGTACTAGACAGAAATAAAATCACTTGGAGATCTCTAAAGTCGTCATAATGTACCACACAGATTATTATTGTTGTCACATGGTCTTTTTGGGCATATGGGAAAGGAGAGCAGGGCTAGGCAGTAGGAGCGGTTTATGAACAAGGAATTTGGACATGTTGCATAGCACAGAAATGAGCTGAGTCTGTTCCTGTAAAGATGGAAAGGAGATAGCATTGAGAAGGAAACTCTTACTTATCTTCTCTAATTATTGTTAAGTGATGGATTCACTGATGTCAAAAGATGTAACCTTAAAGAAATTTCCTTAGGCCTTAAATAGATCATTAGGTGAATCAATTATTTCATTAGTGTGGTGTAGCTCACAATCCTTCTCTGACTCTCCATTTTGTGCAGTTGTCCGTGTCTCTTACATCCTATTCATGGAAATATATCTTCCATATACCAGCTGCATCCCCAATGTCTTGATATGTTCTGCCTCCTCCCTTCTGACTCCTAGTAACCTTGGCTTCCTATAAAACTCAAGTCAGATCTTAGCTTCTGAAGGAAGCCTTTCTTGGTTTCCTCCCATGTCCTTCCTCAATCTCCAGCCCTTCCCCAGGGCCTTCCTTCCTAAGGTTACTAACCTTTCATCTGTTCTGCATATAATTTGTTTCTATATGGTTGTATGCATGTTCACTGTCCCACTAAAGCTTGAGCTTCTTGAAGGGAGGAATTGCTTTCACCTTTAGCATAGTGCCTGAAACTCAAAAAGTGCTTAATAAATGCTCCTCTCCCTCTCCCTCTCCCTCTCCCTCTTCCTCTCCCTCTCCCTCTCCCTCTCCTCTCTTCTCTCTTTCTCGGTGATTATCACTAATTTTCACACACAAGCAAGCAAACACACACATATACACCCACTTCAAAAAAAAAGAAAGAAAAATTACCCTTGTAATAAACCTATCAAGTAAAACAAATCCATACATTAGTCATGTCTCAAAATGTATGTTTAATTCTTCACCCTAAATCCCTCTGTCACCTTTCATCATCATCAGTGGTCCTCTTGGAATTGTGCTTAGTTATTTAACTAGAATTTCTCTTTGCATAATTTCCTCCTGTTGTGTGTTAATTTCATGTAAAAATAGTGGTGGCTTAGTGAGGATTTTGTTTTGTACCCTGCCACTTGAAGCTATTAATCACCTCTTTTACTGTCTGATGATTCTCTAGGGTTTTCTAAGTAAACCACCATACCATCTTTAAATAGAGATAATGTGATATCTTCATGCCTTTAATTTCTTTCTCATGTCAGTAGTTAGGAAATATTCTTGATTTACTGTATGTTATTACTGTAAAACTCCTAATATTTTCCCATTTCAATGAATGGTATCCTTTGGTTTAAAACATGTACTTTTATTACATTAAAATAGATGTTCTGTGCCTAAGTTTTATAATGTGAATGCTCTATTTCCTTAAGTAATTTGTAATTATAATTTCTCATCATATTTTACATGATACAAAACTGAAAGGAAAAGTAAACACCAAATGTCCAAGCCAAGGTTCACAAAGATGTTGGCAAGGTGGGGCTGAATCTAATTGAATAAAATTTTAAGAGAGATAAATGTAATATCTTATACTTCGATTAAAGAAATCAGTTTTACAAGTAGAGGAAAAGTGATAGATGGTTGGACAGCAGTTTATTTGTTTGTTTTTTTATTTTTATTTTTTTATTATAGCTTTTTATTTACAAGATATATGCATGGGTAATTTTTCAGCATTGACAATTGCAAAACCTTTTGTTCCAACTTTTCCCCTCCTTCCCCCCACCTGTTCCCCTAGATGGCAGGTTGACCAATACATGTTAAATATGTTAGAGTATAAGTTAAATACAATATATGTATACATGTCCAAACAGTTAGTTTGCTGTACAAAAAGAATTGGACTTTGAAATATTGTACAATTAGCCTGTGAAGGAAATAAAAAATGCAGCTAGACAAAAATAGAGGGATTGGAAATTCTACGTAGTGGTTCATAGTCATCTCCCAGAGTTCTTTCCCTGGGTGTAGCTGGTTCAGTTCATTACTGCTCTATTGGAGCTGATTTGGTTCACCTCATTGTTGAAGAGGGCCAGGTCCATCAGAATTAACTATTATACAGTATTGTTGTTGAAGTATCTCATGATCTCCTGGTCCTGCTCATTTCATTCAGCATCACTTCATCTAAGTCTCTCCAGGCCTTTCTGAAATCATCCTGATAGCAGTTTATTTGAATAAGTTTTGGATGTATTATTGAACTACAAACTGAGTAAAAATCTGCCACATGATGTGACAGCTAAAAAAAATCAGTACCATCTTGGGTTATACTTTCTTCAAAAACATAGTTTCCAGGGGACAAGGAGATAGTAACTCTTCTATACTCTGCTATAATCAAGCTACATATAGAATATTGGGTCTAGATAAAGGAACAACAGTTTAAGAAGGACATCAATAAGCTGGAAAGCAGCTATGCCATATGAGAATAGATTGAGAAAACTGGGAATTTTTAGTCCAGAGAAGAAGTCTCAAGGAAAACTTGATAGCTGACTTCAGTTATTTGAAGGAATTTCATGGCCAAGAAAGGATTAAGCTTGTTCTGTTTGGCCCCAAAAGACAGAACTAACAACAAGGAGTAGAAATCAAAAAGAATAAAATGTAGATCTCAACCCACTAGAGATGAGAATCCACTGCCAGCTGTACAAATTGTTTTCCATCTTTGACATAGGGAACAGGCTAACATAGTTCCCTTAAAACCAGTCCTAAGTCTTCCCCAACTTCTGCCTGTCTAAGAAGGACTGATTACAGTTGTCCAAACAACAAAGCAATTTATTATCAGAGCCCTTTTTATAGTCTAACTATGAAAAAAGTTGGCAGGTTCTAGGAAATAGTTCTCCACTTGAGAATAACCACTCAACTTTGGCTCATTTAATTATATTAAATCAGTTCCCTCTTATCTTTGGGAATTTTCATCCTCCTACCCCCACAAGTTACTGGTGCTTCTTCTCTCATTGGTATCCTGCATATAATTTGTATATACTTTATTTTTACATCTGTGTTTTCTGGAGCATGCCACTTCATTTTTCTGAAGTTTCAATTATTTCATATCTAAAGTAGAAACAATGAAAGCTACTAGACCTACTTTTAGAGCTACTGTGAGATTCAAATGAGATGATACAATACAGAGTCCTTTACAATAGAAATAATATGCACCAGATTTTTAAGGATAGCCTTTATTTTAAGAAAACCTACTTTCTCACTGAAGCTTTGCAAAACAGGAATTTATGTTTAGGTATCTAGCCCAATCTAGTACCCATGAACCCATTATTTTATCTCCTGGGGTAGTTCTTCAGTAATAGGATATTTTTTCTCAATGGGAGACAAGGACTTTTCAGGAACATTTCAGCTGTCCTTGGGCTGGCCTCCAACTTATTGGGTTCCATGCCAGTTGTCTCTCTGGAAAGAATCCTTTTATAGATCATAGTCACATAGTATTTAAAGTACTCTGCAGGGGGTAGCTAGGTGGTGCAGTAGATAGAGCACCAGCCCTGAAGTCAGGAGGACCTCTGAGTTCAAATCTGGTCTCAGATATTTAACACTTCCTGGCTATGTGACCCTGGGCAAATCACTTAACCCCAATTGCCTCAGCAAAAAAAAAAAAAAAAAAAAAAAAGGTACTCAGTAGCCTTATCTCATCATAGCAGCCCATTTGCCAAATCTAATGCTCTCCCCTTGTCTCTGGAAGAGCAATGGGTTGGAATTCAACAGGCTTTCACAGATATAAAGAAATGTACAAAGATTCTGAGCTGATTCTCACCTGTTCTCTTTATTGTCTTATTTTACGAACCTAAGAGAGAAGGCTAGTCATGTATCCACTGAAACTAGAATGATGGAGATTTAGGATGCCTTTGATTTAAGTTGTTATTCTATGAAGAGGACAAAGTAAGCTCCTAGCCATACTATTGTGCCTGATCCTGGTGTTCAAAGGAACCTCGATGTTCCCAAAGTGGCAAAAGTTGTCATTCTTTTTGATAGATATTGTCAGAAAATAGAAATGGATGGGATCTTGGAAGGGTTCTCCCAAAGTAGGTGGAATCTAGCTCTAGGGCTTATTCACAGCTAGGGAGATCCAGGATGCAGATTTTAGGCTACTCTGCTTGGTCTGGGACACCACCATTATCTGGTACACTCCATGAGTTGAAAGACCTCCTGGTGTGGGACCCCTGAAAGACAATCCATCCAAGCAATTAAGCAGCAAGATGAAGGAAAGCTGTTGCACAAGGACATCTAAGATTGTATCTGAGACACTGGTGTTATCCAAAGAAGACAGAAAGCCATAATGAGTCCACTGTGTCCAGATGAATTGAGTCATGCTTGATTCATCTGTCAGTTGTCTCATTAATCATAAGGTTCTGTTATATATCAAACAGGTCAAAACACAGAGGAAATACGAGGCCTGAGCTCTCAGTACATATCATATCTGCCATAGAATCCATTTAATGGGAAACAGTGCTACTGCACAGAGTTTCTGGACCAGGATAATGATCAATTTCTTGCTTGATGACATGCGGCATAGGAAATATAAACCATTCAAAATGGCAAGAGAGCAGGAAGCCAGCTCCACCATGGCTGTGGTGAGGCCCAACCAGGGGACATAGAGTATCATCCATAGAATCTAGAACAATCAATAAATTCCGTCTGTTAAAAACGTAACAGCTACCAGTATCTGGAGTGTAGAATCCATGAAACATTTTCTTCTTGACTGGTGTAAGAGCAGCTGAGGCCTTACCTTCTGGACTAATGTGCCTCAGCTTAGTATTCAACCAGAAAAATTCTGGGCTCATTCTACCAAATCATGCTCCTTCATATGCCTGTCTACACTAAGCTGTTCTCTAACATAATGTAAAATGGTTTCCTAATAGTCATTGATGGCACAAAAACCCCAAGTATTATAGTATTCTGAAGGTTACCCTAAGATTGTTACCCTAAGAGATAAACTTTGCATTTGAAAAATATTGAAAAGCTTTCAGTACCTCAATGTTGATTATACATATCTCTCTGTGAGTTACTACCTGAGTGACCTCTGTCAAGTCCTCTTTCTTCATTGGACCTCGGTTTCTCTCTGTGTAACATGAAAAGAGTTATATTTGATGATCTTTATAGTCCCTTCCAGCTCTGAAATCTATGATTCAATATCAAAAGCTGAGTTCCTTAATATCAACCCTAAACTTTCACTTTCTTTAATTTCATTATTCCTGTCTTTGGTACCACCATTCACCTAAACTCCAGTGTTTCTAAGTTTGAAAGCATTTGACTGGCTTTGCATTCTCATATTCGTCCAACTGCCAAAGCCTGTCCATTCTACCTTCATAACATGTCTCCCATTCATCCCTTCCTTTCTACTCCTACTTTCTTTATCCCGATAGTGAACAAATGTTAAGATGATAAGAGAATCCTTGTTGAGTTTCATATCACCAGTCCCAGATGAACCGAAAGAGTGTACAGGTATCATCGCTGAGTCATTTTCAATGATATTAGAAAGGTTATGGAACAGGAGGAAAGTGCCACAGGATATGCCTGTGCCTAGGGATAGCTGGTGGATCTCTTGAGCTGAGGAGTTCTGAGTTGTGGTGTGGCTACAGCCTGAATGTGAAACCAATATGATGAGCTCCTGGAAGGTGATGAGGGGACCACCTCCCTGCCTAAGGTGGAGTAATGAGACAAACTAGCCCAAGTAGGAAAGACAGCAGATCAACTTCCACACTAATCAGTGATAGGGTCCTGTCTGTGAGTGGTCACAGCACTTCTAGTCTGGGTGAGAAAAGGAGACCTCGTCACCAAAAAAAGCAGGTGAAGAAGGGAAACTTAAGTCAATGAATTCAACTTTGATTCCTTGCTACATTCTAGAATGTATTTTTTAAAGTGATGACTTATGAACCTTTAGAAATGGAAGTGATTCTTACTAAAAGTTATCCTGTCTTAATTCCCACAAGAAACCATTTTTCCTTTGTGGGTAGAATTACTAGAATGCAGTGGATCAGAAGAGTGGGGCAGACATTTATCTAGATTTTAGCAAAACAGTCGTCTGACTCCTTCTGGTATTCTTGTAGATGAGATGGAAAAATAATGCAGGCTAGATGCCACAATGAAATGCATTCAGGATGAGTGAACGATAAAATCCCAAGCTGGCACTTGAACATCTCCTTAAAGCATGGTTGCCCATGAAGTATCCCCTAAGCTCTATTTGGTCCCTTATTCCCTAAAGTTTCTAAGCAATGACTAGATGAAGGGAGAGAAATAATGATTTTCATGTTCACCTAGACAACAAGGTGGTAACCTGAAGAGAGCACTGGGCCTGATACCAAGAAGACCCGAGTTCAAATATTGCTTCAGACACATCCTAACCTTGTGACACTGGGTAAGTCACACAAACCTCTGTCTGCCTCAATTTCCTCATCTGTAAGAGGGCAATAATCATAGCATCTACCCCCCAGGGTTGTTGTGAGAATCAAATAAAATAATAATCAGAAAGCACTTAGCATAGTGTCTGGCACTATAAGCATGTTATCTAAAGCAAAGGAAAAGTTTACAGATGGTGTAGAACTGGGAAGGACAGCTTAAACATTTGACACTATTCAGGATCCAGGAAGATCTTGTCAGGTGAGGAGAATGAACCAAAATTACAAAGATGGAATTTTATCGGACTAACTATAGCATTCTACATACGAGTTAAAAATCAGCTGAGCAAGTATAGTATGAAGGAGATATGGTTTAGTTCATGAGAAAAAGATCTGGGGGTTTCGGTGACCTACAAGCTCACCAGGAGTCAACAATATATGATAGTGACAAAGCATAATGCTACTCTCAGTTGCATTGAGGGATCCATTAGAGTCCACAACAGGGGACAAGAAAGTTCCACTCTTCCCTGTCCTGCTCTTTTGTGCAGATGTGCTATTTGTAATATCATAATGTGATGGTACTTAAAATTTTGAGTATTGCTTTCAATTTTGCATGCCATATTTTAGGAGTTAAGTTGACAAGATGGACAGTATCCCAAGCAAGGCTATCAGGGTGCCTTGCAAAGGTCTCAGGTTTATTTCAAACGATGACTGCTTGAAGGCATCAAGTACATTTAACTTGTAGGGAAAAAAAAAGACTGTTGAGGCAGTCTTCCTCCCGGTTCCTCCTGAGCTGAGGCTTGCCTCCTTTGGCCTCTGCTTAGCAAATATCATGTTCCTCAGGCTCCTTTTCATGCAAATGGGTTCTCCAGATACGCCCTTCAGAAGAAAAAACACCAGACACCCTGGGGAGGCAAAGAGTAGGACCCCTGGGGAGGCAAGGGGCCAGACCCCCTGCTGAGATATCTGCCCACATCGGAGCAAAAGCAATCTTCCCTAGGACTCCTAGACTTAAGATGATACATTTCAGACTTTTTCTGAAGGAAATAATTCCCCCTCTGCCTTTGGCCCACCAACATTAGGCTTCTTCCATCTTCTCCTTAACAAGGGGAGTCCTCCCTAGGCCCTCTTTCTCAAGGGAGGAAGGTCAAAAAAGTCCTCCTGAGACCCCAACTGGCTGGCCAGGAAGTCCTCCTTAGGGTCTTGAGCAATTTTTCCAATTGGGGCTACTGTAGAACAAACTGAGCCTTCCCAAACCGGAGCCAAGGTTGGTATTGAGTCCAGAACAAGGGCAGAACCTTTCCCCTCCGGCTACAAAATGGTCCTGTCCTCGCCTCTTCTGGCTAAAGTTCCTGATATCAGCGCCCCCAACAACGAACCTCATGCTCCCGCCTTTTGCTAGGACCAGCTTTGGGCTTCCTGCATTTGCTTAGGAAGAAAAAAGATAGGGCCCCTGGGAAAATTAGGCCTCCAATCCCGGAACTCGGCAGATTCCAGTTTTACGTACTTGAGCGCGTTTTTCTTGGTTCTCTTTTGCCTAGAGTTAAGGTTTTTCAGGGCAACGTTGAGGCAGCCTCCCAAATCCTCCTGAGCGAGGCTTGCCCCTTGGCCTCTGCTTAGTGTGGTGTTTCCTTTGGTTTTTTTTCCTGGGTTTCCAATAGCCTTTTCAGAAGAAAAAAAGATGGGAGGGAGGGATGGGGGGGGGGGACCCGTGAGATGTTCGAATGGAGAAAGGTGTTAGACTTTGTTTTCGGGTGGTAATTTTGATTTTTTTTTTTTTGTGTTTTATATCCAAATTGGATGGGTAATTTTTAACATTGATTGTGGAATTTTCTTTTAACTTTTTTGCCTTTTTTCCCCGATTTTCCCCAAGCAGGAGGTATAGGATTTAGCTTTGAATTTTGAAATTTTTTTAGAATATTTTTCCCTTTTTTGTACAAGAAAATAGGATTGAAGATGTAAAAGAACTGAGAAGGAAAATAAAAGCCAGCAGACAGTAACAGGTAGAGGAGGGAAATGGGGGGTGGTCCGACCTTTTAGTTTTTTTCGGGGGTGAGTGGTTTCTTTTCTTACAACCGGAATTGATTTGGATATTTTGTTGAAATTTACCTTTGTTTCCGTTAAATCTCCTGGTTCGTATTTCCAGATGTTTGTATGTTTCCTGTGGGTTTCTGAGGTTCCTGTTGGTTTTCTTCTGAGGAAATTTCCAAATTAGGTGCCCAAAGTTTTTTTCAGCGTGTGATTGGTTTATCCCTTCAATTTTCCAGTTTAATTAAAGGCTGACCCCTTTGTTTCACCGGGTTTTGTTTTTGGTTTGGGGTGAATGAAAATTGGGATGAAAGGGGATGAAGGGACCATTTGAGATTTGCCTTGTTTTGAATGGGCCATCGCCCCAGATTCCCAGAAGTATAGTGTGGTTTTCCCAAAATTTTTTGAATTAGAACCTTTTGTCCTTTGACCCTTTCAAAGTAACTTTAGTTTTTGAAAAAAGGTTTTCCATTTTCCAGGAGGTTTCCCCGGCCCTTTGATTTGTTAGTGGAGGAGATGGGGAAAAGAAGGACAGGTTGGGGGAGAGGAAGTTTTCTGGGGTGGGAAATTTGGTTTGGGTAGTAGAAAAAATATTTTTGGTTGTTGAGAAGGTAGGGCCTGTCCAGAAAAGGGTAGGGGTTTTTTTGGAAAGGTTTTGCTACGTTGCTAAAAAAAGTTGCAATGCTTGGGGTGCCTCCCAGACCTTGGTGAAGAATGTTTTGGTGTTTGCCTGTATTTTAGGGGAAAAAAAAGGTGGCCCGTAATGAAAATGTCCTCGCCATGTCCCAAATTGGGATTAGTTTTGGATTTATTGAATAAGGTTTTTTTTGGTTCTTTTGATTAGAGTTAAATTTTTAAATGTTGAGGGTTTTCCGGGTTCCTCCTGGGTGAGGTTCTTTGGCCCTTGCTTAGAAAATATGTTTGGTTTTTAAATGGTTCTCCGATAGCCCTTTCAGAAAAAACACCGGAGGGGGGGTAGGGACTTGGGGAGGGGGGACCCCTTGGATATTGCCCCATGAAAAGGCAATGTCCTAGGGATTTGACTTAATAATTTTTACTTTTTTGAAGGAAAACCCCTTTTGGGACCAAATTGGTTTTATCTTTCCTTAAAAGGAGCCTCCCAGGCCCTTGATATAGGGGGAGGGGAGTGTTTTGGGGTAAGTCCCTCCTGGAACTGGGCTCCAGAGAAGTTCTTAGGGTTTTGAATTTTGTCCAATTGGTGCATTAGAAAAAGATGTTCCCAAATTGTGAGGGTTGGTGCTTGAGTCCGAAAAGGGGGGTCCTTCTCCCTCTGGGCCAAAATGGTTTCTGTTTTGGCTAAAGTTTTAGATATGGTTTAGACAAGAATTTATGTCCCGTTTGTAGAATTTGGGTTTGCTTTGTTTGGGAAGAAGAAAAGATAGGCCTGTTTAAGGAAAATTAGGTTTCCATATCCCGAATCGGAGATTAGTTTTTGGATGTAGAGGTTTTTTTTGGTTTCTTTTGCCTAGAGTTAAGGTTTTAGGGCAAGTTGAGGCAGTCCTCCTCCAACCTCCTGAGGGGGTTGTTTCCTTGCTTAGAAATGTGGTGTTTCTCAGGTTTCTCATCCAAATGGGTTCTCCAGATAGCCTTAGAAGAAAAAAAAATCGACCCCTGGGAGGAAAATGGGAGGGGAGGGGGGACCCCGGAGATGTTTCGCCCAAATGGAGAAAAGGATGTCTTTAGATTTGTTTTTGGATGGTAATTTTTAATTTTATTTTTATTTTTGTAGCCTTATATACCAAATTGGATGGGGATTTTTAAATTTTTGTGGAAGTTCTTAATTTTTTGCCTTCTTCCCGACCTTTCCAAAGGGGAGGTATTTGATCGTTAGATTTGAATGTTCTTTTAAATTTCCATATTTGTAGACAATTTCTAAGTTTTTTGTAAATAAAATAGGATTCAGAAGAGGCGAACCCGAGAAGGAAAATAAAAGGAACAATAAAGATAGAGGAGGGAAATGGATGGGTGGTCCAGATCTTTTGTTCTTGGGGGTGTAGTGGTTTCTTTTATTTAAAGGAATTGATTTGGATTTTTGTTTTGAATTTTGTTGGTGTTAAGATTGGTTTGCCTTTTTGCTTTAGTTTTTGTTTTGGGTTAGGTATTTGGATTTTTTCAGAGGAAACATTCCATAAATTTCCCAGTTTTTTTCAGGTGGATTGGGGTTACCCTTCATTTTCCAGTTTCCAATATACCCAAAGGGCGCCAACTTTGTTTCACCTGGGGTTTTTGCCCTTTTTGGCCCTTTTGGGGATGCCCAGTGAAACATGTAGAAAGGGGCAAGTGGGACCCATTTTGAGATCCGTCCAAATTGTTTTGAATGGTGCCATCCGGATTTACCCAGAATGTATAGTGTGGTTTTCCCAAAATCCGGAATTCAGATTCCTTGTCCATTTAGACCCCTCTGAAAAAGTAACCCCTTCCCTTTGGGAACCAGCATTAGCCTCTTCCATCTTCTCTTACAAGAGGATTCCTCCCCAGCCCTCTTGATAGTTATGGAGGCCGAGCGTGGAAAAAGAAGGGGCCCCCAAGCCGGGGCCCAGAGGAATTTCCGGGGGCCCTGGCTGAAATTTGGTCCAAGTGGGGTGTAGAACAAAAATATGCCGCCCAGCCTTGCTGGCAAGGTAGGGACAAGTCCAGAAAAGGGTAGGAAGTCCTTCCTCTTGGCAAAGGAAAATTTACCTGCTGACGCCTTCGACAAAAGTTGCAATAGCTATCAGAGCAAAAGGTAAGTCCTCCTCAGGACCTTGGTGAAGACATGCTTTGGTGCTCCGCCTGTATCTGCTTAGGGAAACCAGAATAAGTAGGCCCGTGCCAATGAAAATCAGTCCTCGCCATGTCCCAAACTTGGCAGATTCAGTTTTAATCATACTTGAGTCGTGTTTTGTGGTTCTCTTTCAGAGTTAATAGTTTTCAGGGCCAACGTTGAGGCAGTCTTGCTCCGGTTTCCTGAGTGAGGCTTGCCTTCCGGGCCTCGCTAGCAAATA